>NC_046164.1:57263060-57503455 GCF_011064425.1 Rattus rattus | reverse complement strand
AAAAGGAGGAACTCATGTCTTTAAAAGTCTCAGGAGAGCAAAACTAGGCATTAATCTGACCCAAAGAAGCTGTGACTTACAGCTTAAAAATTAAAACACTATCTTACAGGATGTTTCTGAGGAATGACTTAGCTTAGCATCTTTAGAAGTGTTTCTGGTGATTTTTGCTTTATACAATGTTTGTCTTTAATTTTCTTAGAGAATACTTATATCCCCTGCTATGTTTCATTATAGATTCAGAACATCAAAAATTAGGTTATATCTTTTGATTAAAAATTATTTATGGCGCGCGCGCGCGCGCGCGTGTGTGTGTGTGTGTGTGTGTGTGTGTGTGTGTGTGTGTGTGTGTGTGTGCCTGTGCATAGGCATGATGCATGATGGGTATTTGGGCATCCATACCCTAGAGTGTGGAGATTAGAGAACACCATTGTAGAGTCATTTATCTGCTTTTGCACAAGATCCACAGAAGGAGCTTAAGTCACTAACCTTGTGTAGCATGGGACTTTTCCTGCTGAGCCTTCCTGTCCCCCCCCCACCCTTTGTCTTTTAAATCCCAGAGAAAGAATAATTATAAGAAAGTTATACTAGTTTCTTTTAGGAATTCAAAAGGTAGCATGAAAGCCACCACAACAGAGTACTAAATGTCTACATTTGTCTTTAGGTAAAGTGAGGTGTCTCTTGTAATATTTTATGAGGTATGAGTAGTCCTATAAAACATAAATCAAAATTCGAGTGTGAAGCAAAAACTCCTCTAGGAAGAGTTTTTAGAGAGAGATGGCATTTAGAGTAGCAGAGTAGAAACATTGGCGCTCATGACAATGAGGATAATAGAGTAATAGTAATAGCAGTCACAGTTTGAGTGTCGTTATGACAGGCAGTATGTGTTCTATGCCTCATATTCACTTTCTCTGCAAAGAATATGTGAAGTATTGTTCCTATAGTTTTATATAGTACAATAAATGAAGCCCAAGGAGATGGGCTTCATACAAAATAGCCAGAACAAGGGTCTAGTTACCCTAAACATTTTTCCTTTGTAATAGGCTAACTTTTGTGCTGAAAAATTATCTTAGCAGAACTGACACTACTGTCATCTGAAAGGCCTGCTTATAAATTTTGACCTTGGTTATTGTTTGAAAGGTTGAATTTTGAAAGTTTTTTTAGCAGTTCTGAGTAGTTCATTCGCCAAAACTGTTCGTGCAAAGGATAAACTTTATGTTGAACACCTGCTTTGCTTCCTGAATTACAGAAGTTGAGTATGCTAAGTATTGAATTTCTAATGAGCATTCTTGCTAGACAACATTTCGCAAGTGTTACTGTGACTCATGGCTGCAAGAACTAAGCATATTTCATGTGACTAAGAAAGGCCTCTCAGAGGCTTGTATTGGGTTTCCTCTTAACATTGCTCCACATGCTCTCTCCCTTTGTGAAGTTTTGAACCTCTTTGGTATGATAACAGCATAATCATAAGTAAGACCTTACTAAACCCTTTAATTTTGCCTAGCAAATAATCAAAATTATCAAAACCATGTACAAGTTTGGAATTCGTGACATACTTATCACCAATACCATTTTTCCATCTTTGGAGAAAAGAGAACTTAATTTTCTTCATGCACACAGAGGGAGACTATATAACTTTACTCTTTCTTGACATGGGGGTTCTGAATAAAATCAGGTCCTAAATTCCAGCCTCCATATTGGAAGCAGAAGGGATGTATACTCATGAAATACCCAGCTGATCTGTCCTGATCTCTTTTCTTTCCAGTTTTGAGTCAGTTGTAGATTCCCTGAGAGCAAGTGATGGCACCATAAGCAGGAATAAAACTACTAGAGGAAACAAATGTCCTCAGTAAACTTATAGAGCAGAACTCTTACTAGGTAACCAAATGACCTACAGGAGTCCTCGAGATAAAACATCAATCAACAATGTTAAGGCATTGAAATTCATGGACAGTTGTACTAATGAATCTGCTATAGAACAAATGATAAGTGGGAATCTTCACTTCTCTGCCCATCTCATTCTTGCAACTCTTGAAATATGGCATATAGGTAAAAGAAATTCTGAAGCTACAGCAGATTCAGGGCAATATAGAGAGATATAGATGTAGATGATATAGATTAGACTAGATATAGATCAGTTAGAGAGAGATTAGATAGAGATAGAAATAGATATATAGATGATAGGTATACAGATGAAATGAATGCATGTGCGTGGATGAATTTCTATGTTGGTACACATGCATTTGTGTATACATGGTTGTCGAGGTCAGGGAACAACTTTTCTTTAAAGAGGAAAATGTGTAGCGGCCACAGAGTGTAGGTTTGCTTGAAGAAGGGAGAGTGTAAGTTAAGGCCCATGAGGAAGAATCTCACTGGTGTCAAGCACTATCTTATGACTGCAGCAATGCTAACAGGGCACAACACAGATGTCTGGGAAAAATCAGAAACAGCCACTGAGTGACCATGGTCACTGAAGCACAGGGACTATCTAGCTCGAGCTTTCTACTAGCAATAGGTTCCAAGCAATTTTTTTTTGAGGGCAGGGGTGAGTATGTGCCTTGCTCCATGGATACAACTCACACTACAGGCAGAAAAACAAGAATGTATGTCTAAATGTCTATGTGTGTTTCTCCTCCCACCTTGGCTCTTTTTATCCTGTTTGTTTCGTCCTGTTCTGCTTTGGTTGTTTTTGATTTGTTTTATTTTATTTTTAAATATTATTCCTCAGATATCTGTTTGCTTGCTAATAAAAAGTAAAAAAGGTGTAGGTTTAGATGGGAGGGACATGGAGTCTCAGAGAAGTTGGGGGTGAAGGACACATACTCAGAATATATTGAATTAAAAATTTGCAATAGAAGTAAAAATTTAGAAAAAAAAGAATACATGTTTATTTAGTTCATGATTCTAGAGGAAAAGTTAAAGTTTCCACTGCTGTGAACAGACACTATGACCAAGGCAACTCTTATAAGGACAATATTTAACTGGGACTGGCTTACTGGTTCAGAGGTTCAGTCCATTATCATCAAGGCAGGACCACGGTAGCTCCCAGGCAGGAATGGTGTAGAAGGAGCTGAGAGTTTTGCATCTTGATCTGACTTCAGCCAGGAGAAAACTGATTCTTTCACCCTGGGTGGAGCTTCAAAGCCCAACCCAACAGTGACACACTTCCTCCAACAAGGCCACATCTCCTAACATTACCAATCCCTATGGGCAAAGCATATCCAAACCACTAAAGATGGAAAGGTTTAGATAGCCATATTGAGTGAGTTCCTTCTTGTTGAAGAGGATTCTCTATTTTCCCAAGGCTGTGAAACACATCCACATGGAAAGACAGACATCATACCTTCTACTTCTATTCCTGTAAGTCTAATTTCCTTTGATTATGACTGCAGCCTGAGAGATTTGCTTAACCTTCAGTATTTCCATGGCCATGCCTCCAAATGCCATTGATGATGTAATATTGGGCTCTGTTAGTAATAAGTAAAGGAATGATATTTTCCCAAATATTTTAGTGGGCACATTCAAGTGATAGTAAGGTATAAGAGCATTGTATCTCTCTTCTGGTAGCAATAGAAAATCAATTGGTTTTAAGTACAAATGAACAGGATCCCATTTGTTCTGTAGAATACTTCTTTTGGGTTTACCAGGAAGAACTGTCCAGAGAGAGACAAGACCAGAACCAGAAATACCATAGCAGTGTGGCAACTAAGCATATGGGAGGAAGGGTAGTGGAAACAAAACAAAGGGTACCAAGAGGATAGAAGCCTGGATTACTGATCAAGCTTGGGATTAATTATGTTTGCGAGGTTCTGAAAGTCTAGGAGTTTAGAAAGAGGCCTTTGTTTCAGAGTTATTATATATTGTAGACTCTATAATACAATATACACATTGTAATGGGCCATTTACTGATACTAGATGGGGATTGGAGGAAAAGAATTGTAAAATGTAATAAAAGTAAAAAAAAAATTTAAACCAGGCGCCACATGAGTGAACCTAGTCTACACAGATGAAGCATAGTCCTAAGTCAACTTTTATTTCCATGTTTAGAGGTGGATGGGGGAGGCTGAGAAGTTATATGGGGAAAGATTGTTCCTATATTTCCAAGGAATTTCCACGTTGAAACAATGGTAGAGTAGAACAGTAGCATGGCCATCTTGCTACCCCCAAGGAAATTTTTCAAATAGGCAAGAGAAGTTGAGGCAGTGGAGTGTCAACTCACTAGACTACCTGGCAGGCCAGACTCAACATGTCTAAGAACAGGTCATTGTAGTTGTTTAAACATCAAAAGAAATGTTTATGATTAATTGCTGACAGTTAAGAAAGAATAGGTAACTTATACAATACATACATTATTAATGTGATTATATGGAAAGAATTCAAGAATTGTCACACACACATACACAGAGCAGGGAGAGGAAGGGTTTGTACACATAAAAGAATATGCAAGATGGAGGATGTAGCTGGCTAATTGAATACTGGTCCAGCATGTGCAAAACTCTTAGTTTGTTCCTTAATGCTCTTTGCGTGTGTGTGTGTGTGTGTGTGTGTGTGTGTGTGTGTGTGTGTGTAAATGTATACATTTATAAAACTAAGCAAGTTATCTAGTTAGAAGAGGCTTCCACGATCAAGGTGTGATGGCAAATTTATGTTGCTAAGTTAGGTACTTTTATTTATATTCACCCATATGTTCCCACATATTTAATATGACATTTTATTAGTTTAAAATAAGACAAAGTAAGCCAGAGGGATATAAATACTGAAGACTATCTTGAATATTAAAAATTCCTGCCCAAATAAAAAGATTTCAAGGTGAGCCCATACAGTGTTCAATGTGTGTTTAGAACAATATGAAGAAATGACTGAAATGCTACAAGGTCTATGGTAAAAACTCAAAATTGGAGACACTCTGCAACATGTATTCCCATTCATTGTCTCACACATCTGAACATTGACATCCTGAGGCACAATACATCAGTGTTCTGAAAGAAAATATTAAAAAACCTTCTATAATGTAGTGCACCAAATACAGAAGCCTAATCGCACAACACAGGCTGACCATGCCTGCAGAAGGATATGGATCAGGATATCACATGTTCTATACTGATGCTTGGGAATCAGAAAGGAGTCATGAACTCTGCTAAGACCTATAGACTGACCACTATATATGAATATTCTCCTCAGGACCTGGTGTGTGTGTGTGTGTGTGTGTGTGTGTGTGTGTGTGTGTGTGTGTGTGTGTGTGTGTAATTCTCATGATACAAATGTCTTATTAATGCATGTACCCTATGAATTAACTATTTTTCTGTTTCGTATGCTCATAGATTGTAGATACTACAAAATAATATGCATAGTATAGTGGACCATTTACTGTCTCCCCAGAATACTGGTAAGATAGTCTCCCTGAATCTCTCCTTCTTGGAAGTCTGACAGAAATTCAGCTGTGGTGTTGTAAATAACATTTTAAGTGTGCTTTTCTTATACATAACTACTAACTTACCTGAGTAACACTAGCTTTAACTTCTAAGTTTTTCAAGAGATGAATGAAACCAATTATACGCACATCCTCTGATGGTTGGAAGAGAACATTGTAATCATTAACGTGATGATAGGAAGACAGAAGCAACTGGGAGAAATGACTTTCTGAAGGTTGCACAATCAGCCTATGGAGGTTTTCCTCAAGAATAACAGAAGAGTCATGACAGAAGACCAATTACCTTCTTCAGTCAGCAGTGTGTGTCTCTATCCTCACTGCTGTGTCTTCCTCTTCATTCTTCTGTTCCCCTCCCTTTCCCTCTGTCATGCCATAATTGAGACTTCATTGCTTTTCATGCAAATGCACTTTTTCAAAAACATAGAGCCCTATAATTTCCCTTCATCTATTTTAAATGTCTTAGTGCAGGAATCAGGAAGAACTTAGTGTAGGCATAGGGTACATAACAAACTCTCAGGTCAGTCACATTGGACCCTTTGGCCACAATATCTAATAAAACTCTTGTAGTGATCATAAAAACAAACAGGCAAACAAAGATGGCTGTCTTTGATGACCTCCCTGAGGAGATATTTGAATTACAGGCAAGCGGGGAGCCTTGGGGCTGCATTTGATGTGACTCCAGACCAAAATCAGGACTTTGCACAACAGGTGCTGCTGCTCCTGCTCACTCACGAATCCCACTGACATGGGACGTTGTGTGATCTGTGAGGCCACCAAGGAACATCTTTTTGAGTTTTCTCATGCTGGTTCCAGAAGGACACAAATGTGAGAGTATGATACATTATTCATCAAGACTCTGATATGTTATATACAACTGTATTTTAGGGTCAAACATCTATCCTTTGCTGGACCTTACGGAGTGATCTGACAGGGTAGACACGAGCCTATGAAGGGGGCATTTGGCAAGGGAGGAAAGAAACTGTTAGAAACTGAGTGGCCTTAAATGATAAATAACAAGAGACTGAGCTCTTAAGTTACAACCATGAGAGAGTGAAATTTAGCCAGCAACCATGGAACTTGGAAATAGTCCCATGATACAGAAAGAAATGCAAACCAAATGTTGCAGTCCTGTGGCCTTGAAAGATTCTTATCAGAGGGCAGGGGTAAGTAGTTGCTGGACTCCTGAGGCTCAAAACTGGCAGGATAAATGATGTGCTTCGAAACCTCAAAATAAGTTGCAATTGTTTTGCATCAATTAGAATCAATTATGCATCAAATACAATGCAAATATTTTATGTTTTTCACTAAAACATATTAATGCAATAATTTTAAGTAAAAATATATTAAATGATGTTAAAGTGATGCCTTAAAATATATTTGAATCTACTGGATATTTTGACTTATTAGATTTCAAAGCATTTGAAGGAAAGGAAGTAAGCAAGGATCCAAGAGGGAGGCTGACCTCTATGTTCTGATCTCTTCCTATGCTCTTAAAAACAGGAAACTCAGCTGTTAAAAAATGACATCATGACATTTCCAGGCAGATTGATGGATTCAGAAAACTTCATCCTGCATGAGGTAACCCGGACCCAAAAAGACAAACATGGTATGTACTCACTTATAAATGTATCTTAGCTGTTAAGTCAATGATAATCATGCTATAATTCACGGACAGACTAAATTCATTTGGAATAACAGAAAACCAAGGATAGTGAAAACTATCTTCAACAATAAAAGAATTTCTGGGGAAATCACCATCCCTGACCTCAAGCTGTATTACAGAGAAATAGTGATAAAAACTATATTGTATTGATACCAGGACAACAGATAGATCAATGGAATAGAATTGAAGACCCAGAAATGAACCCACACACATATAGTTACTTGATCTTTGACAAAGGAGCTAAAACCATTCAGTGGGAAAAAAAGAGCATTTTCAACAAATGGTGCTGGTTCAACTGGAGGTCAGCATGTAGAAGAATGAAAATCAACCCATTCTTATTGCCCTGTACAAAGCTCAAGTCCAAGTGGATCAAGGACCGCCACATAAAACCAGATACACTCAAACTAATAGAAGAAAAAGTGGGGAAGCGTCTCAAACACATGGGCACAGGGTATATTTTCCTGAACAGAATATCAGTGGCTTGTCCTTTAAAATCAAGAATTAACAAATGGGACCTCATAAAATTTTAGTACTTCTGTAAGTCAAAGGACACTGTCAATAGGACAAAACGGCAACCAACAGATTGGGAAAAGATCTTTACCAATCCTACATTTGATAGAGGGATATTATCCAATATATACAAAGAACTCAGGAAATTAGACTCCAGACAGCCAAAAGCCCTGTTAAAAATGAGGTACAGAGCTAAACAAAGAATTCTTAGCTGAGGAATATCAAATGGCTGAGAAGTACCTTAAGAAATCTTCAACATTCTTAATCATCAGGGAAATACAAATCAAAACAATCCTGAGATTCTACCTCTTACCAGTCAGAATGACCAAGATCAAAGACTCAGGTGACAACAGATGGTGGGAAGGATGTGGAGAAAGAGGAGCACTCCTCCATTGTTGGTGGAATTGCAAATTGGTACAACCTCTTTAGAAATTAGTCTGGAGGTTCCTCAGAAAATTAGACCTTCCACTACCTGAGAACCCAGCTATACCACTCCTGGGCATATACCCAAATGATGCTCCAACATACAACAAAGAAAAATGATCCACTATGTTCATAGCAGCCTTATTTATAATAGACAGAAGCTGGAAAGAACCCAGATGCCCTTCAACAGAGAAATAGATACAGAAAATGTAGTACATCTACACAATGGAATATTACTCAGCTATCAAAAACAATGACTGCATGAAATTCATAGGCAAATAGATGGAACTAGAAAATATCCTCAGTGAGGTAACCCAATCACAAAACAACAACAATAGCAACAACAACAACAGAAAAACTCAAAAAGCATCAACAACAACCAAAAAAACCACACATACACACACACACACACACACACACTTAGTATGCACTCACTGATAAATGGATATTAGCTCAAAAGCTCAGAATACCCAAGATACAACTCACAGACCACATGAAGGTCAAGAAGAAGAATGACCAAAGTTCGGATGCTTCAGTCTGTCTTAAAAGGGGGAACAAAAAAATATTCATTGGAGGATATGTGGAAACAAAGTTTGGAGCAGAGAATGACCATTCAGAGCCTGTCCCACTTGGGGATTCAACATATATATATATATATATATATATATATATATATATATATATATATATATATATATATATATACAGCCACTAAACTTAGATAATATTGATGAAGCCAAGAAGTACATGCTGACAGGAGCCTGATATAGCTGTCTCCAGAGAGACTCAGCCAAAGCATGGCAAATAAAGAGGCAAATGTTAGCAGCAAACCATTGACCTGAGAACAGGGTTCCCATTTGGGGAGTTAGAGAAAGGATTGAGTGAGCTGAAGCATCTTGCAACCCCATAAGAACCACAATACCAATCAACCAGAGCGCCCAGGGACTAAACCACTACCCAAAGAATACACATAGACAGATCCATGGCTCCAGCTACATATGTAGCAGAGGATGGCCTTGTTGGCCACCAATGGGAGGAGAAGCCCTTGGTCCTGCCAAGGCTAGAATCCCTCCCCCAGTGTAGGGAAATGTCAGGGCAGAGATGTGGGAAGGATGGGTGGTTGGAGAGGGGGAACACTCTTATAGAAGAAGGGGGAGGAGGATGAGATAGTGTGCTTATGGATGGGAAACCAGGAAAGGGAATAATATTTGAAACATAAATAAAAATATCCAGTAAAAAACACCCCAAAAATCAGGAAAGGGGACCAGTAAGTTGTTAATTAATGAGAGAAAATACCAAAGGAGCAAGCCAATATTTAAACTTAAACCTATGAAATTTTAAGATTAAAATGGCTCTTGGGATGTTACATATGATATGAATTTTTTAAGAATTATTTATTTATTTTTTATTATGTATGAGTACACTGTAACTGTCTTCAGACACATCAGAAGAGGGCATCGGATCTCATTACAGATGGTTGTGAGCCACCATATGATTGCTGGGATTTGAACTCAGGACCTCTGGAAGAGCAGTCAGTGCTCTTAACCACTGAGCCATCTCTCCAGCCCGATATGAATTTTTTAATGTAGAAATTTGGACATTTGAAACAAGCAAAAGTTTCTAAACATAACCTAACCCCAGAATAAACAATACTCAAATCACTAAAATCTGATAGTTTCTTCAACCCATGTAGACACTAAATACATACATTTAACATTTGTGTCATAAGAATTCTACACACACACACACTCATATTCACACACACACACACACACACACACACACACACACACACACACGTACAATGAAAACTGGGTTGGATTCCAGTGTGACCACAGCAATCATTGATATTTGATATTTTCGAACTCTTCTAATTAGGTCGAAATGCTTTTATATGATAAAAAGAAAAAACCCAGATTAGTTTTCCATGGTTTTGCCTGTGTATCACAATTCCGAAAAGCTCTGCAAATCCTCATCTTCCAGCCCTGGCTCCTCCAATGCAATCACATCAAAATTGCCAAGCATAGTCCCCAACAATTTGTCAATTTTAAAGTTCCCCAGATGAGGACAAATGCAGTGAAATTTGAGACTGCGGAAACTGTAGATAATATTTTGTGTGTTTTCTACTGCATTCATCCTCATGAATGCTTATGAAGTTGAATACCCAAGAGATTCCTGGGAGTGAGTGCGACCAGGCCTGGGTACTGCACACCCAACTTTGATGGAACATTCAACAGCTGACTATGTGGACATGCACTTCATATTTCATTATTCTCTTTAATCCTGTGCTTCCTTCTAAAGTAAATTTAGTGCCACAGTCATTGGTTCAGTTTATAAAGACAAGCTGAGGCTGAAGAAACTGCCCAAACAACTAAACTACATCCCTGAGTTTGAATGACCCCAAGTGCATGATGTCCAGATTACAGCAATGACACTTAAATAAGGACCCCAGAGCAGCGGTAACAACACATGTGAAATTATAAGAAATGAAAATATATTCTCTCTGTCCCACCAGAACTACTAAGTCATAATCTTTCAGGCTGGGTCTTGGCAGGTGGCTCCATGACCCAGTAAAGGCAGTCGCAAGCTCTGTCAAGACCTTTCCTTCTTCCTCAGAGGCTCCCTTTTGAAGAATCAGCAGGTGGCAAGGGAAACAAGAATATGTGGAGACTCACTTGGTCTGTCAGAGAGAAAAGGCAAGAAACTCTCTACCTTCTCTCTCTCCAGTTCTCTACTTATATTCTCAATGTATACTGACAAGGAACACTCAGGTGGGAAAACATGTGTTCGGGGAACATGTGTGTTCATGCTAAACTTGATGTGCAGGGGTGACTACCAAGTTGAGCCACGTTCAGACAAGGGTGACTATTTTGAATGTGGGTGGATGGTTTATCCTTTCCATCAAAAATGTAGAGAGTTTTAAAGGTTTCATTAAAAATGTGTCTTCCCACTGTGTCCAGGGAAATGGATTTTTGAGCTTGAGGGCTTAATTAATATTCAGGAAGCAAGGGTAGTTGGTTTGCTTTCTCTGATGGAAATTGGTTCTGATTGCTGCCATCCCATAACTTGTGAGCCTTTCTGACCTTCTCCTGTATCTGCCTTGCTATGACTTAGGGCACATCTGTTACAGTTGTACTTTTCACTAGAATTACACAAAATCAAAAGGTTACTGTTGTTTGACTTTTCTATTACTACATTTTGAGCAAACCAACATTCTTCCTTTGAAAGCAGTATCTGAAATGTGTGTTGGGTACATTCAGATCTGATGAAAGGTAACCTCACTTTACACCCAATGTGAAAGACAAGACAATGAAGAGAGTAGAGACAGCTGCTGAATAAGAAAGGCTGAGGAAGAAAAGAAAAAGAATTGAAGGAGGGAAGGGAGAGGAAAAAGTGAACGGAGAGAAAAAGAGAAGAAACAGAGACAGGACCGAGGATATAATGCTGGGAAAGGAACAGACTTAGGGCAGAAGTGGAACAAAGAGATCACAGAAGAGAGAAAATAAATAAATAAAAGAAAGGCAGGCAATTTATTGTGAAGTGCCACTTGTGTGAGACGCGCTGTGGAGTTGCTGGCGGCAAAGGTTAATGACGGTAGTAATCTTGATTCCAATTTACAGCAAATGGGATGAAAGGCATCCAGATCTCACATGGAGAGACCTGCAGAGATACCAAGAGACTAGAAACATAGCAGCAGCCAAGGCACCCAGGGATGCTAGGGTAGACTGGGGAATCCTTTGTACATAACCATTTTAGATATAATGAACCATCCATTGTTTTTAAAAGGTTTATTATGACGTATCTAAGAAAAAGGCTGACATGTTTCTATAATTTCAAGGTGGACGTATCTAAAGTTGTATTCTGTGAACAACCTGTTCTGGTACTGGCTTTTGTCTAGGGCTTGACAGTTTTTACACTCTTCCCAACTACAGGTTGCAATCAGTGTTTTCTACTGTCATTGAAGTCACTTCTCTCTGAGATACATCTAGAGCAAGGGATAACTAAGAGATTTCTTACCTGCTTAGCCAAATCTTCATAGCTATGTGGTATTTTGGTTTGGATATAAAGTCTTGCCCTGAGAATTATGTATTGAATGCTACTATTACTGTTGCTGCTGCTGCTGCTACTACGACTACTACTGCTACTACTACTACTACTACTACTACTACTACTACTACTACTACTACTACTACTCAGATGTGGTTGGATCACAAATGTGCTGCATTAATCTATTGAGGAACCTATCCTGAATGGACTACCAGCAGAGGTAGGGCTGAAGGGGAAACTGCTTTTAAGGGCTATTTTCTGCTTGTCCCTGCCTACTTCTCACTGCTTCCTGCCTGACATAAAGTGGGAAGCTTGGCTCTAATTCTTCTTCAGTACAATGCTCTAATTCACTACAAGCCATGAACAATGTAGCCAGAGATCATAGAGTGAAATACTAGATACTGTGTGCCCAACATAACCTTCCTTTTGGGAGCAAGGCTGCTATAAGGCTTTCACTGAGGCCGTTCTGTATTAAGAAAGACTATAGATCCTTTTTCAAACCAGGAACATGCTTGACAGAATTAAGTACTAGCCTGGGGCCAGGGCCTTGGAAGATTTTCCTGGAGGTCCTGACTTACAGAGAAGAAACAAGGAATGTGCCTTACAGAGTCAAGTAATAGCCTAGGGATAAAGCCTTGGGAGATCTGCAGCTTTGGATCCTGGAAACCCTTTTACCTACCCTAAGGGGTTATAAGGGGTATAATTATCAGTTTCAAGACTGATGTGTACTTGGTCTATGAAGACATTGAGGTATTCTACATTCTCCTTGTAGAGCATTGGTTAACTTCCAGATGACTTAGTTCTGTTGTCTTCATTTCTGATGCCCTGGGCTCTTTTCCCCAAGACCTTGTTACTGAAGAACTACCTGGTGGTCAAGCACACTTATGACACATCACATAAATGATAAAATATCACAGAGAGAGGGGGTAGAATATTATGTTAAATAAAAAATTTTTATCCATCAAGGCAAGCCACCAGCAGAATAAAAAGGTAAATCACAGAATAAGACAAACTACGTACCAGAAAAGAGCTAAATCTACAAGATGTAAAAAATACAAAAAATTCAGTGCAGGAAACATCAAATCTTTTCAACCATAAATGGTCCAGTGAATGAAATAGGCAGCTCATAGAATAATCACAAACAACAAATGTATGAAATGTTTTCTGCTTCCTCAGCCACAAGTAAAGTAAAGATTAGAACTTTGATAGTCTACATCATCTCATTCACAATGTCTAGCATCAAGAAAACAGCTAATAACAAACATAGGTAAGATCGTGAGGGAAAAAATAACTCTTACTCATTGTTGATTCAAGCATAAACTTCTTCAGTTCTTTTGAAAGTCATGATGGATTGAGGTTTCTGAAAAAAATTCACTGAAAGAGCTACCATATGGCCTAAACAGAAATATTCCTGGGTATATCTCTAAGGAACTCCTAGTCAACCCAGAGATACTTAAATACCTATGGTTACTGATATACAATTTATAATACTCAGGGAATGGAAGCAGTTGTCCATCAATAGGCAAATGGATAAGGAGAATGTATGTATATGCAACAGAATTTTGTAGACATTAAGAGGTGAAATAACATTCATGGAAAAATGGTTAGAATTGGATATTATTATCTTAAGGAAAGTATACTAAGCCCAGATAGGTACTTTTTTCTTGTACGCAGATGCAATAATGAAACTTACTATTCTATATCCCAACTAGAAAACCTAAAAATAAAATAATAGAAAGAAACAAAACCAAACACCCGTAGCAACTTCCTTTGATGTAGGTGCGCAGTAGATCACATTATTGGGCTGATGTGCAGTTGGATGTATAAAGAATGATTTAAAGGAAGCTATGCTAAATGGACTTACAACAGTAAGCTTGGACACTCTGCTCAGACCATGAACTCTTCAAAGGGAGACCATGCTTTCTCTGGCTTTTGAGACACTCACTGGTCCTTAGCCTGATCCTATCAAGGACCCATGCTATCACTTCCCTTGATGATACATCTGGAAAGAGGTCACATGCACATCAGCATAAGAGACAACCATGCTCTGTGACAACCCATGGGCCGCTGAGGTCTGAATTGACTGACAGTATTGTCTTCTTCAAGTACTAAAACACAGTCATTTTCTTAGTACCAGAAATGAAAATAATTAATAGGCACCGATCTATAAGTCAAGCACTGGGTATTTTTTCCCTTAACATTGAGAGCATTCTTGGTCAACATCAATGTGAATGCATTATTCATCAATGTGAGTATAGGCCACTACCACAGACAAAGAAGTAATCAAAGAAAAATGGATAGTCATTTATTTGACGAATCCTGATTTGACTTCAAAACACTGGAGAAGACAGAGGAGATCTAATTTTCCAAAGTACTAGTCCTTGTGTAGAGACTTATATTCAGGCTGCCCCAACAGGATTTATAAATAGCAGATACTGGCTTATTTGCACAGGCTATTTACCATTGATTGTCAAATTCCATCTACGATTTCATATCCTTTCTTTCCAAAAGAATATAAACAAGACATGAAATTGAAAGATAGGGCCACCGACTCATCTCTGTCTGTCTGTCTTTCTCTCTGTCTCTCTCTGTCTCTCTCTCTCTCTGTCTCTCTCTGTCTCTGTCTCTCTCTCTCCTTCCCTCCCTCCCTCTCTCTCTCTTTCACACACACACACACACACACACACACACACACACACACACACACACACACACAACAGTAGAGTAGGTAGTGGGGAGAGGTTTGTGGCTTGGTGGGCTGGAAAGATAGTTGAGTCAGTAAGTTGCTTGTCTTAAAACCTTGAGAACTTGAGTTTATGTGGGAAACGGTAGTGCCTTGAACCATGTCTGTAATCCCAACATGGTGGGACGTGACTCTAGAAGATCTGAGCTTGCTGACCAGGAGCCTAGCCTACTTGGTAAGCTCTAGACAAGTTACATCATGTCTCAGGAAACAAGGTGGGTAGCAACTAAGTAAAGAAAAAGAAGCTTGACCTCTGGTGCTCATGTGGCACACAGATACACAAATGCACCCCCACACACACACACAAAGAGAAAAGGAGGGGGATGAGAGACATAACATAAAGGAAAACCAGGTCCTTTCCTCACAGTTGTTTCCCCAAGTTCATTCTGGTCCTGGGATTATCCTTTCATTGGATGTGATTTCCTGATGTTTCGTTTGACCAGGATAAGGCCCTGAGCCTTGTTTGGATTCCAGGTGACTCTTAGTGCTTTGTGGCTTCTCTTTTAGCCATTTCTTGCATGGACTCTGAAACTAGACAGCCTGGAGCTGAACTCTGCCTTTGCCATTTACAGGCATCCTCAGTGTGTTTGAGATGTCTGTGGCCCCAAAATAACATTTTATAATCACACACTAGTTTAAAAAAATAAGTCTCAACAAAAGAATTTAATTAAGAAAACCCTTTCACGATCCATCTTGTCTAACGGTCTATTTGATTCTCCCAGCACTGGGTTGTCAGAGTCAGTCAAAGTCCCAGTGGGTATGGACTGTATTCAGATCTAAGAGAGATGAGAAACGGGGTGCACAGGCTTTGGACTCTCACAGGATAGTGTGCCCCTGCCCCCCTCCCTTATGCATTTTTGTGTTCCTCTGAAAACTGGGTAAAAGCGAGGTTAAAAAGAACGTCCTTACATTCTTGAATCCTCTGTAAAGGATCTGAAGCTCTTTCTTGGTGAATTTGCTCTGGGCCTCCAGCAGCTCCAGGGCTTCAGGCCGATGCCTGACAGTGGCCATCTCCAGTTCATCTTCCACGCTGTCTGCAGAGGAAAACCAGAGAGAGACTTGAGCATAATTGTTGCTCCCTGAAACTCGGAATGAGCAACGCAGAAAAACAGGGCAAAAAACACTTCTAGATTTCAGTGACTTGTCCCCCCAGGAAGGATCCTCACACTGAAAGAAACAGTCTTCTTTCCTCAGATTTCACAAGATTAAACTTAGACATCGCTGCATGATTCTCCGTAAGCAGCCATTGATCAGTGCAATTTTTATAATTCTAGCATTTATGCAGAAGAGCTTGAAATATATAAAGATAATGAACTAAAACATGTGTTTGTACATCAAACACTAGTTTTAAATACAGAATTGTATAAAAATCCCCATCATTTAATGTATCGTGCACAACTACATGCGATTCTGCTGAACTTTCTGAGGACTTTATTCAACTTAAGCGCAGTTTTTTTTATTTGTTTGTTCATTTATTTGTTGGTTTTTTCCAGGCTCTACAAACGAAATGCTCAGACCAGGTACTGAAGGAGACAAAGTAACAAAAGTTAGCTAGATTAGCCAAACACCGGCCTTCTGTAGTTTGCCAAGGACTTGTAGTCCTCAAGGACTGCAGCCTTGAGGTACTTGTAAATAGTCTGTAGTGTGGCGTGCAGTGAATACAGTTTAGATGAGTGCTATTTTACCAGTATATCTTACTCTGTGACTATATATACAGTGTAATTTATCAAAGATGCTCTGTGTAAAAAAATTTTTGAACCAATATGACTGGGAATTTATATAAACTTTAATGCAATTTTGGAATACAATAATGTAATATATCTTCTTTTTTAATATATCAATTTTCAGAACTTGCAAAACCTATTTGACTTTCAATAACACAATATAGCCCAAAGATTTGTCAAGAGGAAATGTTCTGCCCTCAAGCAACATCTAATACTGTGTGTATATTTAGCCTGTTCGTCTGAAAGAATTGTGCCTCAAAGGATAGCACTCCTTAATCCAGTATCTTTACAGTAAAGAGTGGGGGGCAGGGATCCGTTTGTGAATATTCTTTGTTAAAGCTCATCTACTCCTCACAAGAATTCAGCAGGAAAGCTTACTCATCGGCTACAGATTGCAGGTTGAAAAAGAGTGAGGCTAAATAGAACAAGGACTGCACAATTCCTCACATCCCATACCTGCGGGTCCTGCAACTGAAGCCCCACAGGTCAATTAGAAATGTACAGATATGCAGCTGTTGCTATGGAGATGTACCATCTGTGGCACTAAATCTCCAACCTTCTACTGTGGGTACTAGGAGTAGCGCTCTCAACGGTGAGTAGAGGGTCAGGAGAAACTGAATCCAAACACCTCCTAACTCTTTCTCTCAAGACTTTTGCAGGAAACCAAAAAGACCAAAGGGTCTAATGTGTGCAATGGCTGGGCTTGTCAAAATAAATGACACAAGATGAAAAAAATCCTAATTCCCAGGTAATTTACTTTTTGTGGCTACCATGAATGAGATTATTTGCCTGATTTAGAATTCAGTTTGTTTGTGATTGATTTATAGGAAGGTGGCTGATTTCTGTGTCATTTTTTATTCTGCCACTTGTTGGAGGTATTTATTATCCACAAAGGGCATTTTTGCTTTTACTGGAGTCTTTTTTCTTATAGAACATATCTACAAATAGGGATACTTTGATTTCTTCTTTTCCTATTTGTGTTATTTATTTTTATTTTCTCCTCTTCTTTAAGACTCTAGCTGAGATTTCAAGCACCGTGTTGAATAGGAGTGGAGAAAGTATACACCTTTGCTTTGTTACAGATGTTAGTGGGAATACCATCTTTTTATTTATTTATCAAATTTCAAGTTGTAGACATAGAAACTAAGACCACAAATCAACAGTGGCATCCCAAGTAACAAAATGTGTATGGCAAAAGAAACTGAAAAATGAATCAAGAGATGGCTCACAGAATGTGAGAAAAATTTTGCTATTAATATGACAGAGGCTAAGTGTCAGGAATATACAAATAAATGAATAGCACCACATAAACATTAAGAACATAAAATTACTCTAAAATATAGGCAATGGTATGGAACAGAAAGTCTTAAAAGAAGAACTCAAATAGCTAGAAAACAATTAAAACAGTGTTGAGCATCCTCAGACATCAGTGAAATGAAAAAGGAAACTACTTTAAGACTCTATCTTACCCCAACCTGAATGACCATCTCAGGATTACCAAAGACTATTACTTTTGGCATGGATATGACAAAACAGGGCCTCTTTTCTTTTAATGATTTATTTATGGTATACCACATGTATGTCTGGTGCCTGCATGGCTGCAGAGTATCCCCTGAAACAGGAGTTATGGACAGCTGTAAGACACCATGTAGGTCCTGGGAATCAAAACTGGACCCTCCATAACAACAGCACATATTTTCACTACAAGGATCATCTTTCTAGGCCCAGAAAGGGCATGCCTATACACTGTTGGTGAGGATGTTATCTAGTACATATGCTTTGGAAGTTAATCTGGACATTCTTTAAAAAAAAAAACTATCATATAAGGAGATAGGTAGCTTCTTGGTTATAAAGCTCTTGTTGCTCTTGCAGAAAATCCACCACCCACTTAGAGATTCACAACCATCTATAACTTTAGTTCTCGGGATCAGATGTCCTCTTATGATCTCTACAGGCACAACGCATGCATGTGGTGCATACACATACATGCATACATGACACTCAAGAACATATAATAAAATGAGTAACTCTTAAAAAGTTTAGTAGTAAGAAGAAAATGGACTATTCTAAAATACAGGTATATGACTTCTAGACATGTATCCAATGGACTTTATATCCTACTGGAGAGACACTTGTATATCAACATTCATTTAGACTCTACTTAAAACAGCTAGAAAACAGAATCAGCCTAGATATCCATAAATAGATAAATGGATATGAAAAATGTGGTACATATGCACAATGGAATATTTCTCAGCTCTAATAAAAATGATAATTTGTAATTGTAATTGAATGGATGTAACTCAATAAAAGAAATACTGTTAGGTAATTCAAAAAGGACAAATGCCCTCTATTCTTTCTAATATGTAGTTTCAGCTTTAAATCATTTTTTTTCTGTATTTAATTTTGATCACAAATGGAAGCTAGGGAACTAGAAACAGGCCTCTGATGAGGGCTTGCTGGTTGAGAGGGGAGCGTAGGTTATAAGAACAATAAAAGTAGTGATGTGAGATACTAAGGACAGAAGGGTTTAAACAGGAAATAATGTGGGGATATGGAGAAAATCAGGGGATAAAGGAGAATCTAGTCCAATAGAAGAAGATAGAAAAAGCCACATGAAAGCCTACTAGTCACTACCAGTGAAAAAAATTACTGAAGGGATAATAGAACACATGTAAAGTGAAAGATGATTATGGAATACTGAAGGCTAAAGATTTAAGAGGGAGTGGGGACAAAGAAATGGGAAAAATGAAGGGTATGGATGGCTTAAATAACACTCAAAGTCTCTGACAGAGGCTTATGAAAACATTAGTAATTTCAAAATACAACTGGAAAAAAACAATTGAACTGATTTATCTCATATGTGTGGACAGTGTCCCTCCCAAAAGACATGGGTTACTAAATTAGATGCCCAGTGCAAGGCATGGGATACCTCCATATGAATCATTGACAGGGAGGCTCCAGGGATCTCTAAGACAACACAGGCTTGTGTCATTGTTTTTTATTAGCCATAATGATAAACTTGGTAAGCTCCAGGCTACAGGACAAAAAAACAATCTGAAATTGATCGAAAGTGTCCTCACTGGTAGTGTGCTTTCACAACAGCATGGGGTGTTACTTAGGGTGCTGAGGAGGAAAGACATCAATGATCTTACCTAACACTGGACCCCAAACGTTGCAATACTGACCTACCAGGCAAGACATGCACACTGCTACAATACCTGCATGTTGTTAAAGGGAAAGAAGTTTCTTTCTTATTAGATTTTAAATCTACTCTGCAGGGCAGAATTTCATGCCTACAGTTGTAATCTTGGTTGAAATCAGCAATTTTTGGAGACCATAGACAGTAGGGTAAAACTTGTTATTGTTATTTTTATAAATTACTTTGTTATTAAATTGCCTTCAGAACATTTATGTTTATCCCCCTAGGCACTGGGCTGCTCTCAACTTTGGCTAGAGAAGCTTCTTTTTGCCAAGGATGGGCAATGGAGAAACACACGACTGGCTAACGTGTCGAGAATAAGAGACTGAGTATTTGGCTCTCTATAAAACATCTTTATCAGGACTAGAGAGATGGCTCAGCAGTTAAGAGCACTGACTGTTCTACCAGAGGACCTGGGTTCAATTCCCAGCACCCACATGACAGCTGTCAGACTCCCTCAAACAGACGTACATGTAGTCAAATTACCAAAATAAAAAAAAATAAATAAATCCTTATCACCTGTATTCTACTTCCATAAAGCTCCATAAACACTATTGATAAATGGGGCAGAAAGAATATGAAAGCCAGAGGAAGCAGAGAAGTGCTCTGGAAAATGTCTTCTAAATACAGCATGGTTAATGCAGTCCTGAACTCATAACAACTGTGGTTGTCTTTATAAGACCAATACAGATACAGCCAGACAAAACTCTCACATACGCAGAGCGAATCCAGGCCTAATCCCTTACCAAGGATCTATTAGCACTGGTATTTATCTGTGGAATGGACAATCATTACTTCTTGAGCATGAGTCCACAGGTAGGTTTCTCATGCTTCAGTACATGGAATCACATTTATACAATATGGGTAGCTGTAGCTGGCTTTGTAGGTCATAAAAGAAAAGCAATGTAAGGTTGGGAGGGGTCATGTTAATGGTGAGTTTGGGGATATTTGAGAGAAGAAATGAAGAATGGATATCATACTTTATCATGTAAATACATACCATTCTTAAAAATAAAGAAAAGGATTAAAACTCTTATGAAAGGAAGTAGTATGTTAACATTATGTAGTGGGAAGCTATGGAAGTGCCCAGAAAAGGATGCTAGGCATGTACTGACACACTGACTGTAGCCTCAGATTTAAAGGGAAACTCCAACAAATGGAAACAAAGTGCATAGATGATGCAGGAAAAGTCGCTTCACAAGGTGGCACAAGTGGTTTGATTTGTGTTGTGTTCTTAGATATGCTGACACCAATAAATGCCATTCTTCAGACATAGCATGAGGGCATGATGTCAGATAGAAAGATTCGAACATCCTAAAGTCATTTGTGTGCCTCTTTTGCATCATATAAATAGAATTTCTCCAACCAACAATTTTCTTCCTTTTATACTTCTGTTTAAATATATAGGTTTTCAAAGATCCAATTCAAGTGTTCTGCCTCCTTTCTGAAGCCTATCCAGACTGGACCACAAGAAGTCCTATCTGGCATAAGTACTCTATAGCAGTTCTTAATCGGTGGACCACAAGCTCTTTGGGGGTCAGAGATCAGATATTATGCATGTCAGATATTTACATTATGATTCAAAGCAATAGAAAATTATAGTTATGAAATAGCAACAAAATACTTTTATAGTTGGGGGTCACCACAACATGAAGAACTGTATTAAAAGGTCATAGTATTAGGAAGGTTGGGAACCACCGATCATGCCATAATGACCTATTCATGTTTGATGTCTCCCATGTGGGCTCCTTAAAAGCATGATTAGCCTCACACAGCTGAATATTCTCAGAGTCTAGTATTTACCCTGGAGTCATAGCCATTTGGTAAATGGATAAATAATGAATGACTTATTGCTGATGATGCTAGAATTCCCATTGTCTGGAGTCCTGGGAACTTAAATTTTCCCTAGAGAAGAACTTTTTAAATTTGCTCTACAGGATGTCATGCTTTCTTTTCATTGTTCTGAGAAATATGGCATAAGCAAAAGCGGAGGAGAGTTTAATTGTATTTTCCAAGCACTCTTTTCAATCACAGGCTGACCTTGCAGAGATCCAGTGCCCTTTACAGTAGTGTGGAACAAACCAATGTATTAACCTACAACCTATGTACCATGTAGTAAGTCCGATTGTACTACCACTAGGGACAGATTTTTTCTCCTGCTGTCACTGACTTGCAGATGCTGCAGCTGAGACAAAAGGCTTAAGGCTGGAGGTCAGTGTGATTGAATTAAGTAGTATAACAGGGTGATTATCTCATGTGATATTCAAAGGGAACCATGCTCAGCATGTCTGTCTGTGGGCTCCTTTGTTTTCCCCACTGACTAGTACTTCTTTATGACGTCGACCTGCCAAAGGGCTGTTTCTATTTGGGGCACCTGACAGGCTCCATGAAAGATGCTTAAAGTCACCAGCAATTGCCAGCATATTCTAGGTTTATGAAGTAGTGGTACTGAAGGCAATGAACTCTGGTTCCTGAGTAGTAGCTCTCCTAGGAGCTCAGCACCAGCCTGCAGGGGAAGCCTTGACTCGGGTGCCCCTGGGAACATGGGTTCTGGAAGAGTCTAACACAGTTCCTAAAGCTGACTAAATTCCTGGTATGTACCAGGAGATAGATGAGATCTCTTTACAATAATCCCCCAAATGAGGTATCCCTGACCATCTGTCACACATGGGGAGGCTGAGCCTCACAGAGTGAAGACAACTCATGGCCAGATTTTATACTGGAGAAACGTCAGGGGCCTGATGTATACCCAGCCCTGGATGTCTCAAGGTGACTCTTTCTTTCTTCACAGTCTCTTTTGGTCCTGAGAGAAATAACAGTGACATTAATAATGGCAACCTCTTGTCATCTGTGCAATGCCAATGTCTGAGAAGTTAACCATACTCATTTCCTGGTGCCTATTCCTCTTTCCATCTATTGCTATCTGCCTTCTTATCCTGACTTATATGGAATGACCTGTGTCAGCCAGATTCACATGCTGAAGGCCCAGTGTCTTGCTGTGGCTTAGATGAGGCTACCTTCAGGGGTTTCATGTCCTGAAACAAGTTCTTCTTAGTGCTTCTGTGAAAAGATGGTGGGACTTAAGGCAGGGCTAGTGGAAGGTTCTCCTGACCACTCCCTGTTCCTGCTCTAGATCTAAGCTCGCCACACACCCTTCTCCTTTCATGTGCTTCCTCCATGATGCCCTAGCTGTGATATAATACAGTAAATGGGCCCTCATCAGAGCTGGCCTCCTGCTATTTAAACTTTCAGTTTCTGAAACTATTTAAGAAAACCATATGATTTCATCATGAATGCTCCAGCTCAAGTGAGTAAAGGAATATGGACTGCCACATGACTCCATTTAGAGGCAGGGCCTTGATGATGATGATCGGGATAATAAACTGTCATAATAATGGGGCCTTAATTCAACATCCACCAGGCCTCGTATGTGTATGAGGATAGCAAAAGACACTTGAGACCTGCTCACAAAGGAAATTTCTCATGTAGATGTAAGGGAAGCACAGTGACTCACTGCTTCTCTGAGTTTAGATCAGCAGCCTTCAGACTCGTGAGAAAGTAACACATTTGGTCTGTGGTTCTCTCTCATCCAATGAAATTCAGATGAGACACAGAACTAAAGTATATCTTGTTACTGAGAATTCCCAGTGGGTCCTAGGAAGTTTGCTGGCCAATTTCATCATTTGTTTTTCTCTACGTTCTTCAAGAGTAGAGTTATCAACTTCACTTTTTCAGGTAAGAAAACTGAGTGGTAAGGCTGTGCTCACCTAAGTAACTCACAGTCAAGTTGCTAGTTAGGAATGAAACAGACAGGCGTGTCCATCTGCCTGGTACCTGGTCATCCAAGTATTTTAAATGAAATAAATACTCTTTGGGTTTTTTTGTTGTTGTTGACGATGTTGTTTGTTTGTTTCTTTTTAAATAATAAAGCCATCACTATTTAAGGAACTATCATTTAAGCCTGTCAGCTTGTCATCTCATTTCATTACTAACATAAATCCAGTGAAATCTCCACTGTGGCCTTTGTTTTAGAAGGAGCGACCTGGGACATTCAAAGTTTAAATAGCTTATTCAAGGCCACATGGCACCTGGGAATCAATGGTAAGTTTTGCCACCAATGATTTGAGTTTAGTCAATTTGAAGTCATCAGCTGGTTAGAGAGAGAATAACAGTGGACTCCAAAATCTTAGGAGACAAGAGGTGCCTTGTGTGAGCACCAGGCAAAATGGGCCAGGTAGCCAAGGACACCAATGAGGGAGCCTGGTGCAGAGGGGATAGGTTAGGAAAGACATAGGTGGATTTGTGCTTTGTTTGGGACAAAAACATTGGACTCACATGGGGTTCTGTACTCATGTGCATCCACAGACGCTTGCAAACTAGAAAAACTCAGGCATCTTGCCAAGGAGCTGGCCCAAGTGCCATATTTGTATTTGAGATAGGATGAATGCAAATAATATTTTAATTCATTGGTTTTCTAACAGATGTTATTGCGATCCGAAAACAGGTTCCCAAACCCAGACACCACTGTGCTCTCTGGCTGTCTCTTTTTATTCTTTCTTCCTTAGATTTATGTCTCTGAGGGCCAAAGCTGCCCTGCGTTTGAGTCAACAGTCCCCTTAGGTCATGGCACAATTGAGCTAGAAACTGGAATTTAAAGCCCTGGGGAACAGCAGGATGAGTTTTAAAATAGGCATCTTTCCAACCTCTTTTCTTGAAACACTGTAGAAGTCCATTATAGCTGGTCATAATTATGCAAGTTTGACCCTACCTGAAGTCTCCACCCTCCCAGATATAACTGCAAAGGAATGTGCGGTACAAAGAAGCATGTGTGTCCTGACCTTTTTGAAAATAGTTAATTCATTGATTTTTAAACTTTTATGTGCATTTAGTGTTTGGCCTGCATGTATGTCTGCGTGATGGAGTTGGATCCACTGGAATTTGAGTTACAGACAGTTGTGAGCGGCCATGAGAGTGCTGGGCATCAAACCCTGCTCCTCTGGAAGAGCAGCCAATGTGCTTGCCCGCTGAACCATCTCTCCAGCCCCAGTAGCTAAAGACACAGGATTGTGCACAATGACTCTAAAGCAACAACCAAATCATCCATTGGGGAAGGGCGTGGCCGAAGTGGTTTCTGGACACAGGCTCCACTCACATGGAAGAGGGTACCATAAGAAACCATAGCCTCCCTTTCAATAATTTTATTTTAAATTTATTTAGTGTATGACTATATGTTGTAGCGGTAGTGAAAAGCACATTCATATATCAGAGTGCACATGTAGAGGTCTCATGACAAAAGTAAGAGTCCATTATCCCATATCTGTGTGTGGGTTTGGGAAATTGCATTCAGGTTGTCAGATTTAAAGGCAAACATTCATACTAGTGCATCCATTTTGCTAGCGTATATTCCCATTCTTTACTTAGAAATCACCAGACCATTGGCCTGCCACTCCTATAGCACACACTTTGATTTCTGAGAGTGATCAGTCAGAGAAACAGACAGAAAGAGAGACAGAGACAGACAAACAGACAGAGACAGAAAGGAGAGACAAGAGGGGGTAGAGAGACAGAGGCAGATACAGAGACACAGAGACATGAAGACAGAGAGACAGAAACTATGTGAGACATCTCAATGATAGGAAGTGAATGTATTTGTACAGGGTACACTTTAATATTCCATGTGATGTTTATTTAAAAATGTATCTACTGAGGCTGCACATCTGTCTCTAATCCTATAATTTGGAAGGTGAAGCTGGAGGAACAAGACTGCAAAGCCAAATTCCTAATGAGTTCAAGAGCCAGTGGGGCTCATGAGACCGTGTACCTACCAAGACCACCTATATTTTTTATTAGTAATGTAACTAAGATTATATCTGAGTAGTAACCAGATTGTGTAGTCCTATCCTGAACCTTCTTTTTGCTTTTTTTTTTTTAACACCAATACCTTCTGAGCTTTTATTCCTAACAGGTACCTTTTATTAAATTAATTTGATAAACTACTAAGTAGGCAATAATGTTATGATAATCTGGACTATTTTCTAATATGTTTTCTATTATAAGTAAGGAAAAGCTTGGGCAAGTGGTAAGACTTGGTGGGGTTTCAAAAATGTCATCAAGGCCTTGTCCTTCTGTTGCACTATGTGGATGGCTCCTGGTCATTGGAAACTATCCCCAGAGCCCCAAGGATGAGGGAATTACATTCTTCTTTGATTTGTATCTGACAACTGGCCTGTATAGAAGATGTCTAAGAGTAAAATATAAAAGTATTTTTTTCTGCCAACAAGGTAACTCCTTTTCTCCTTTCATTTTTATTTCAAAGACTTGTATGCATAGAAGGTGAATACATGTATATCTGGGTTTTCGTGACTTAATTCTCCTCTTGCTCACAAACGTTGGCCTGAAAATCAGTTAGTAAATAATAGCAGAGATTATGGAATTAGCTTAAATCTGCACACTGCACAGTTGATGAGGAATGAAAGAGTACTTGCTACAAATTCCTTAGTTCTTCTTTCTGTCCTAGCATTTGACATCCATGGGCAGAGTTCAAACCTGGGCCAGGCCTTGTAAGCCTTTCTTTAAAGTGTTTGACAATGTTAATTTATTTTTTTAATGTCAAGAAGGTGATGACCTGGCAATCCTCTTGACTCTTCCTGTCTTTACAACCTTTCATCCCTCCACCCACCAGGAACTATTTTGAAGTGCACAGAAAGAGTGTATGAATAATTAATTCTAAGGTGACAATGTACACATGACCCATGAAGAGAACAATATCAAACCATCGGAAATGTTGAGAGATTCCAAGGCATGCACAGACCACCCTGAGCATCAGAAGCCTTGGTGTTTCTTAATATGAAAATATTTCATTACATTTTGCATCGAGAGATATTTTTAGACCAAAATAAAAAAGTCTTTAATTATTACAGTATCCTACTTTATATTCATATCTTACATGGAAAATGAAAAGTACATTGAAAATAGCCAATTATTTTGAGCATCTTTTGTTAGAGGTAATTGTTGGCAATGACACAGCAATTTCCATTTTAGGAGAACTTGAATTGCTTTGCAATTTCATGATTGAATTCAATCACTACAAAACATAACAACCCAGAGGTGAGCTGCCAGAGCGATTCCTCACAGCATGTATGAATGCACTGTCTCTGGGTTCTTTGTAAACATAAATAACTTTCTAACAAATCAGACTTTTTTAAAGCCACCCAATTGGATTGCATTTTATCAGCTCTAAACTTATAATTACTGTAGTAGATCAGATGGCCTATTAAGATGGTAGCTATTATTTATTTGCTAATCTAGTCACAAGGGATCTCTTTTAGATAAAGGAAATAAAAAATATTGCCAAATATTACATATACAGACATAATCTACACTAGAGCTGATAAGGGAGAGAAGGATGGAAACAGAGAGAGTATGATTGAATTTACCCATAAAACAGATCAGAAAAAAATATTTTAATCAGAAAAGTGATTATACTCAATACATTTTCAAAAGTAATGAAACATAAAGAGAGGAAGTATGGCCTAGAACAGGTCACTTGGTTAAAAATGCCATAGCAGAAGCTACAGAGGGCTTAACTCCAAGTGGTACATAAATATTACCAGTGTCAGAAGTCAACACAGGAGAGGGGACAGAAGATTAGAATCTCTAAGACCCTACTGATAACTGACAGCTGCTAGGAGAGGTAATGTCCGTTTGTTTGTTTGTTTGATTGATTGATTTTCAAGGATGAGGGCCCTGAGAGGTTGTGCATGACCTCTCAGATGGTCCCATACCCATACAGATGCTGGCAGCACTAAGTATATTCAGTGGGTATTGAGACCATGAGATGAAAAAGAGAGGGAGAGGGGAGAAAGAGAGCTAGAACATGAAGTCAGCAGGAGAAGTGGTAGAGAAACTTGGTAGGGATTTTGAGGGACAGGGGACAGACTAAGAGGTAAGCTTTATCAAAACATATCATATGTATGTATGAAATTCTCAAAAAGGTAAAAAATGGTTTGAGAAAGGACTTTCCCCAGGTTACCCTAAAAATCTAATAATGCTCAAACCACACTAAGATAATTTGTTGTGCCTACTTGATTTACTTGATTAACTTATATACTTTAATACAATTCTATTGATGCTGCATTCCAGATTTATGGATGAAGATTCTGACATGGAGAAAGAAACTAAACAATTTAACAATTTTCAAAGTTCCTGTGTTCTTGTGTTTTCTTCAAGAGCTCCAAAAAACCAGCCAGGAGCCGACTCAATGTAATCAGATTAGGGTCTTTATTCACAAGCTCAAGTTAAGCTTACTCACCATGTACCCTGACACAGCAGGATGGTTTGGTAAAGAAGCCCTGAACTCTCATCAGGACAAGATTTTATAAAAAAAAAATGGGAGCAACTAATAGGGTGTCCATTCTGGCAAGAATCTAACTGAATGACTATTGTAAGCTAAGGTAACAGGTGGATGTTTTGAAGCAAGATCGTGAACAGAGTAGTTTTGACCCCTCCCATGGATTTAGTTATTCTGCCACTCTTTCATCCAGAGAGGGAAGGGGAGTGATATCACACTTTATATAGAAATATACATCCTTGAAGAATCACAAATGTGGTAGCAATGGAATCTAAGCGGAAGATAGAATTATATTGGAAGTTAGAATTGCCTGAAATCAAGCCTTGTGCTTGTGATATCCAACAGAAATACAGAGCCTTGCGTTCAAGTAGTACACATTAAATAAGCCAGTGACAGACCTAGGCTTAAAAACATTGTTTACTTTACTCTTGCTGTAGTAGTCTGTCAAGTGGCAGTCACAAGATCTGTTAGTAATACGAATGTCTTCACCCTATATCCTTGGTTTCCAATAACCTCCTGATTTCATGTAGCAGCACATACAAAAGGACAAGAACATGGCTAGAAGACCACAAAGTGACTTTTTACAGTAGTCAAAATTATCCAGTTTTCATTGTTGCACGTAAATATTATATTTGAAATATTATTGCTTTGTTTCTATACATAAAATTTTTGGAAGGAATGCTCTAATTTGTGAATGACGTGGAAATGGAAGATTTATGACTTAACCCCTAAAATTCTGGCTCTACAATTCTTAAGTCTAGAATTGGCATCAAATTTTCTGAAAACCAAGAGAGGCAATGTTGCAGAAGGACATAGGTGTATTATAGGAAATAACCAGAAAATATTGATCCTTAATCTCTAGGAAAAGACTTTCTCCTACTAATTTTATTCAAAAAGGTAATAGAAAAAAATGACTTTTTACCATGTCAATTTAAAGTGTACATTTATAAAATGTAAAAGGAAAAACCTGGAGAAAATGTAGTAGCTGATTCAGTTTATCATTAAGAGTAGACAGAAACGGATGAAATTTGTGGCCTAGAAATGTAAGAAAATCTTCTAGGAAATTGATGCAGAAGAACATGGCTTGAGGTTGGTAGGGGTAATGTCTTTGTGCTGTAATAGGTGATTATCTTGGAGTTGACTGAGTTATAACATTAACATTGTAATGTCATGCTTATCAATCGAAGTTTTGTTTAAAATAAAATCTTAAATAGAGAATAAGTATGACTTTTTATTGTAGTCCTTCTGTGTTTGAGCTAGTTTTCTGTTTCAGAAAACATAAGATTTTTAAATTCAAACAAAAACTAGAAAATTATTATATGACCAGGTAACGCTTTATAAAACTCACCTTGGCTTTGTCCCTCATATGTATAATGACATAAGATTGGTATAAAGTAGTCCTTATGAGGATTGTGTGCCTGAACATACTAAATAGAATGTCATATTGTATGTGCATTTGGCATTTCTTAGAGACAAGGTTTCAGATAGAAACATTTGTACTAGAAGATGAATACAGCTTTCCTGGAAAGTTCATCTTCATAACTTGTCTTATCTTCTATCTCTATAATGAAACTTTGCAGGCAAAGTTGGGCCAACGTTTCTTGAAGGGAGACTGCGTATCAGCTCTGCTACTCTAAATCCCTTGGCAAAAAAGGCAATTTGAACGTAAGCAGCTAAGCTTTAACCCTGCAATCGAAGCAGATAATGTAGCCATAGTCTGTATTTTATACACCCGGTGGAGTGGAAAATCGAGTCTGTTTGAAGTATTCAGTTCCCATTTCAGTGTCTAAAGGAAGCTGTCAGAACCCAGCCTTATTGACTGGACTCTTATTTAGCCTGAATTTTACTTCTTAGGTCAATGCAAATGAAAACTTTGTTTGTAAGAACTCTTGTTAGTTGCACAGGTGAACGGCATGCCAGTATTAATAAAATTAAAATTGTGGCGAACCAGACTAATATTTGTATAAAGATCTTTTTCACTGTATTACTATATATGTATTAGGCTGACAAATTTGACTCAGAATATCAGTCATTAAAAAGTAGAAAACAGAATTCAAAATTTCATCAAACAGGCAACCCCCCCAAAAGGAGGAGTTACACTAATTAGCAATAAAGCCTGTATCAAGCTTGCTTAGCTTTTTTTCAAGGATTAGATGCTTTCTTCAGCCATCTTGTGATATCTCATAAAATGCCATTATTCTCTTGAATTATTCACCTTTTCTTCTGTATTTATCTTGACGAATTCCACCATGGTTCTTTAGTGAAATCTTTTCTACTCTCCACCCAGCAACACCAATTGTTTCCCAGGATTCCTGATGAACAGCTTCACAGGCCACTTAATGTTTACCATCCCCTTTCCACTACGCTCACCTATTGTTTAGCCCCTGTCATCTCAGGAAGGTAGTCCTGGCCAGGGTATACTCCCTGAGCTCTGATATTGCGAAGTTAAACTACTGTGGCATGGAATAATTTTGAGATGGTAATTAATAACTAAATTTCTATTGTCATTTTAGTTTTCTCTTATAAGTAAAATAGGACTATAACGGTTCCGATCTCAGATTCTTGAAATTAAAGATAACTACAATTGCTATGTCATGCTATAAAGGGTAGACAGTGAGACCATTTCTTGCATAGACCTTTAGGGCAGGTTTCTGGCTGACTTTTCTGCTTTTGCCCTACCTCCACCAGACTATGTTAAGTTTCTTCTTTTAAGTAGCTGCTTTCTCTCCTCTGATGAAGGGATGACTCTTCTCCGAAGGGCTTTGCAGACACACTACCTTCCATTCAATACACCCGAGGTTACTCAGTTTTATCTAACTGACAACAGTGCTTGTGATCCCCATGGGGATGGTGGCAGAAATACAGCACACTTATCCACTAACAGAAAAGTCATAAAACCTTCACTGTTAACCCTGTGAACATGAACAAATAATATTTATCACTGTAATGTCCATATCATAGGAATGAATAAAAGATTAAAACATTATAAATTTTCTGTGGCACATCAGTCATAAATCCATGTTTGAACCAAATAAGCTAATACAGATTATGACACTCTCAGTACTAATTCTTTTTAGTAGTGCCTCTTATATCATTTTATTTATAATTATTGTACCTGGCTGATCTTGACACGTGTTTATTTCAGTGTAATGGCAGTCTTCAGACTGGGCGGGGTCTCTGTCTCTTCCTCTTGGTTTAATACTGTTATCTATAATATAGTGCTCCATAACTCTACCACCATGAAATGAAATAAACTAAACCTCCTCACAGTTGTTTGCCTCTGACTGGCTTATATCATGAATTAATCTAGATTCTTTGTAGATATACAATGAACCAGGACAACGAATGTTCTATAGTTTTCATTGGCCATTAGACTATCAAATTCCTATGTATACCTATGTGATTTTGGATAAGCCTGTTAAACGTAAATTCTCTATGTGTCTCCTTCTCTTCCCTTCTCCATCTCCCTCTCCCCCTCTCTCTCTCTTTCTCCTTCTCACTCTCATTCCCCTCTCTCATTGTAGAAAAAGGAGACAAGCCCCCTTGACATTAGCTATTTTAAAAGAATTTGATGATGATGGAATACGATTTTCAGAAAAAAATAAGCCTGTCAAAGGCCACAACAAAGACAGAGGACAAATGTAGTTAGCAACATATATCACCAGGAAGTAAATGGCAGTGCCAAGTGGTTTTACACCTGATCTAAAAGAAATATCTCTTGTTTCCTACATGGCATCTCACTGATGCTCAGAAACCAAGAAAAAGAAAATAAAATTCCATATAGCTCTGAAACACCCATGATTAATCTTTATCAAAAATGAGATATGTTATCTCAGTGGGCCCTGTGATACTAGATGAAAAAAGACCTGGCAACAGTTTTTTTTTTAATCATATTATCTCAGAAAGAGGGGCCATCACAACATCTCCAGATAAATTGGTCTCATGAGCTTGTTTCAAGAAAGTAAATGGAGAAAAAGATCTTGCTTTCCTAAAATTAATATTGTATATATTTATCAAAATATTAAACAAAATTAGATAGTAGATAAAATATATAGACTGTGGAGTAAAGACACAGGCTAAGACCCTTCTCATTTTCTTTCTGATGGTGTAATCAAACAAGGTAATCTTTCTTCTATGCCTCAGTGTCCTATTCTGTAGAAGAGTGTCCACTTGTGTGATTTTGCATGTTATAGTAAATTGATGCTGATTTGTGTACATATGCTAGATATTTCAAAATAAGTTTAATATCTGTGAATTTCATCCTAATTCTTGGCTCATCAATGCAATGAAATCCACCTACCATTCAAGAGCTAAAAATAAAGCTACAAAATTTCCTGGATCATTCCTCAGATCTTCCAGCACCTTTCTCTACTGTCTGCCTAATTTGGAGATGTTAGCTAGATTCAACATGAAAGATGTACCATGAAATTGGTTAGTTATGAGAGGCCAAACATTTTTTAAAATTTTTCTGAAGATTGATGTTAGGTTTCTAATTGCTATCACGTTGGCATTTAAAGCTTCCTTTTGAAAACAAATCCACCTTCGTTTTGAAGACAGGGAAATTCTGCTGAGGTCTCTGTCAACAGGACCATATGAAATTTCCCATGATCAATATGTTACCAGGGAAAAATAAGACCTATTGAAACCTTAAGCTGTAGTTGATTAAAAAAAATTTAAAACAGTTAGGAAATGGTGCCTTATAATTATCCATACCAATGTGCTCATGGTGGATTATTAGTTATGAGTAGTCTAGTCTAATAATGACCCTATCTCATCTGTTCTTTATGTCTTCTCAAGTCAATATAAATTATGGACCAAAACATTAATTTAGTAAATAAACTATTTTTACTGAATGGAAACATTGAGACATTACTATGTAGATGCTATTTTGATCCCAATTTAAACAAGAATGTGTATAAATATAAATATACATATACTCAAGTGTTTAAAGCTTTCTCTTTTGTATGAGCTCCTGGCTATTATCAGTAAGTACCCTTTTAGTTGTTATACCATCATATGAATAAACAGGAAAATGATTACTATTTTTTAGAGATAAAGTAAATGACTCAGTTATTTATTTAGGAAACATAGCCACAGGCTTTGCTGGTGTTTTGTTGTAGGAGAAAAACAACTTATCTTCACATTTGCGGTGCTGGTAGAAATTTTTTCATACTAAGCCATAGATGATATGGGCCATCATATTCCTTAATTGAACAAATATTCATTCATCCACAGGCATTTTCATGTTAGTTGTCATGTTTAAGGATTAAGAATAAATATTATGAAAAATCATGACTTTGAAGATTCTGGTACTGATTCTAAAGATAACATGTACAGAATTTAAGAATAAATAAGTATATAAATAGTAATAAAATGGACAGAATTTAGGTATAACATCTTCATGTGTTTCCCTGGCTACACTCTCTTCCTACCATTAGTGTTTTGAGTAAAGAAGTTGAATCAATATAAAGAAATTATAATCAATATTAACACACACTTTGATGCTCTAGCTTCTCATTTTTTTCTAGGCCATAGGAAGGACTAAAACAGCATTACAGGGAAAACAAGGACAGTGCTAAAGATGTACAATCTATATTCTGGGAGCAGAATTCCAGTCTCACTGCTTTCCAAGGTTTCTCTTAAATTTGAGACCTATGAATAAATGAACTATGGTTAAAATCATAGGTGCCTCTTCAGTAGATGTCAGAGGTGATGAATATAAACCTCCATGAAAATTGTTGAAAACATAAGTTTTGAGGGATCATCAGACTGACTGGTCAGTCTGGAGCAGCACAGGCGGGCTGAGGTCCAAGTATGGGTCTTGAATTCCTTATCTTTCCAAGACTTTTAACATAAAGGGTGTTATATTTTGTCAAAGGCTTTTTCAGCAATCACCATCCCTGACCTCAAGCTTTACTATAGAGCAATAGTGATAAAAACTGCATGGTATTGGTACAGAAACAGGCAGGTAGATCAGGGGAATAGAATTGAAGACTCACACAGCTATGGTCACCTGATCTTTGACAAAGTAGCCAAAACTACCCAGTGGGAAAAAGACAGCATATTTAATAAATGGTGCTGGTTCAAGTATTATTATGGTCAGCATGTAGAGAAATGCAAATTGATCCATTCTTATCACCTTGTACAAAGCTCAAGTCCAAGTGCATCCATTAAATCCAGTTATACTAAATCTAATAGAAGAGAAAGTGGGAAAGAGCCTTGAAGACATTGGCCCAGGGGATACTTTTCCTGAACAGAATACCACAATGGCTCAGGCTTTAAGATAAACTATTGAAAAATGGGATCTCATGAAATTGAAAAGTTTTTGCAAGGCAAGGGACACTATGAATAGGACAAAATGGCAACAGATTGGGAAAAGATCTTTACCAACTCTACATCCAATAGAGGGCTAATATCCAAAATATACAAAGAACTCAAGAAGTTAGACTCCAGAGAACCAAATACCCCTATTAAAAATGGGGTACAGAGCTAAACAAAGAATTCTCAACTGAGGAATACCAAATATCTGAGAAGCACCTAAAGAAATGTTCAACATCCTTAGTCTTCAGAGAAATATAAATCAAAACAACCCTGAGATTCCACCTCACACCAGTCACAATGGCTAAAATCAAAAAATCAGGTGACAGCAGATGCTGTCAAGGATGTGGAGAAAGAGGAACATTCCTCCATTGTTGGTGGGATTGCAAACTGGTACAACCAATCTGGAAATGAGTCTGGAGATTCCTCAGAAAATTGGAAATAGTACTACCTGAGGATGCAGTTATACCACTCTTGTGTACATACCCAAAGGATGCTTCAACATATAACAAGGACACATGCTCCACTATGTTAATAGTACCCTTATTTATAATAGCCAGAAGCTGGAAAGAACCCAGATGTCCTACAATAGAGGAACGGATACAGAAAATATGGTATATCTATACAATGGAATACTACTCAGGTATTAAAAATAATGACTTCATGAAATTGGCAGGCAAGTGAATGGACCTAGAAAATATCATCCTGAGTGAGGTAACCCAGACACAGAAGAACACATATGGTATGCACACACAGATAAATGGATATTAGCCCAAAAGCTCAGAATATCCATGATACAACTCATAGACCATATGAAGCTTAAGAAAAAGGAAGACCAAAGTGTGGATGCTTTAATCTTACTTAGAAGATGGAACAAAATTATCACAGAAGATAGAGGAAGGGAGGGACCTTGGATGGAGGGAGTAGGGGGAGAGAGAAAAAAGGGGGGTAGGTCAAAAGACAAGAGAGAAGTACAGACGGTCAGGAAATTGAACAGAAGTATGTAGCAGTGGGGGATGGAGAACTGGGGGTAGCCACTAAGGAGTCCCAGATTCCAGGGAAGCAAGAGGTTCCCAGGACCCAAGAGGGATGATATTTGCTGAAATACCCAACAAAGGGAAGATAGAACCTGTAGAGATCACCTCCAGTAGATAGGCACGGTCCCCATTTAAAGGATGGGGCCATCCACTGTCTGGTTGTCTTGATACACACCTTGAATCCCACAGGATTATAGCCAGGCAGATCTCTGAGTGCAAGGCCAGCCCGGGACAGAGCAAGTTCTAGATGAACAAATGCTTAAATCCAGGCATGGTGGTTCAGACCTTTAATCCCAGGAGACAGGCAGGCAGATCTCTGAGTTCAAGGTCAATCAATCTACAGTGCAAAATCTAGGATACTGGAGTTAAGTCAGTGAAGGAGTTGGAGAAGAGGAAGTTAATGATAATGTAATAGAACACAGAGGCCATGTTCCAGCTTCTGCAAGCATCAGAACTTGGCAGCTTTGGCTGTGTATCTCTGGCTTCATAGTCAAAAGAAGGAGACTACTGAGACAACTAAGAAGAAACCAGCATCACTGACTCGAAATCTTCTGGGAAGTGTTTTCTGAAAGCACAAAGACACTGTGTTCCAGAGATGGTCAAGGTTGTATCTCCCGGTGCAGCTGTACTTGGTAATGTGTTGGCGTCACCCAGGTGATACTGGTTTGAAGGCATGAAGGGGTCATTAAGAGCAGCTGAGTCTTGGCATTGTGAGAGGCCATGTAAGGCCATTGGTGAAGGTACAACCTCAGTTGTAGTTGATGGCTCAGGACTGAAGGGTCATGCGAAGGATTTTAAGCTGGGCACCATGAAGAGAACCTATGAGAGGCTATTGGTAAAGCTTAGTTGCAATGAAAGAGCCCAGTATATTGGAGATGCCAATACCATGGGATGATCACCGAGAACAGCAGCAGCAGTAGAGTGAATCGAACTGAGTGCTACAAAGGGTAGAGCTGGAGAAGTGATGCAAGTCCTTTGGAGGATCCTAGACACTGAAACAAGAAGCTGTAACATTGAAATTGCCTTCGGGATCCAAAGATTTTCAAGATGCTAGAGCCATAGGATATCTGGCGAGGAAAGCTCTAACAAGGAGTAGAACCAGCCCAGGAGAAATAGGTTTGTTGCAGTGAACAAAGATGAAAAAGGAATTGGAAATCTGAAGATCGCTTTGACATCAGATGTGGAAATGCAGAGCTTGGAGTTTGCCCAGCTTGCTTCCTATCTTGATTTGGTATTACAGTTAAGTGATTGGATGGATATTAGAAGAGACTTTGAACTTTGGACTTTTAGCATTGTTGAGACTGCTATAGACTACAGGAACTTTGAAGGCTGATTAAATGTACTTTTTATTATGCTTTAACCATATGGCTCCCATAGACTCATGTCTTTGAACAATCCTATGGGAATCAGGGAGTGGAATGTGATAGTTTGTATATGCTTGGCCCAGGGATTGGCACTATTACGAGGTGTGGTCTTGTTGGAGTAGTTGTGTCACTGTGTGTGTGGTCTTGAGACCCTCACTCTAGCTTCCTGGAAATGAATATTCTGCTAGCAGCCTTCAGATGAAGATGTAGAACTCTCAGCTCCTCCTACACCGTGCCTGCCTGAATGCTGCCACATTCCTGACTTGAGGATACTGAACTGCACCTCTGAGTCTGTAAGCCAGCCCAATTAAATGTTATCTTTCTAAAAAAATACACAAAAAACAAAATAATATTTTTTAATCTGGAAATGTATTTCTACTATTTATGAAGTTTTATTTTTGTGCCAATAAATTTTAGACGTTACATATGACAAATTATCACTTTTTCATATCATATTAGCTGAGCTACAATTTGTTTATTCTCATTATGTTTCATGTGTTAAGTGTTATGTGCGAATTACTTGATTTAACCTACACTAATAACAATAATTAATAATGATGATAATAATAATAATAATAATAATAATAATAATGTTATCAGATGATAACAGAGAACATTCTGAGTCTCCAGTGTGCTATGCTCCTTTCCTCCATAAACTGAGTTTTTTTTTTCAGGCTCTCGGATATTACTTCATTAGTGACATTTGCTCTGACCCAGCCCATTTATTTCCATAGTTCACATCCACTTTTAAGAGCAGAAGCACATATTTCCTTCCTTCTTAATACTCCTTCTGTCAGAGGGAATTATCTTTGTTTTCATGTTCTTCCTACCTTTCTGAAATCAGTGCTAAGAAACATGTTACTTGAAAAATGTTCTCTCTTAGAGCATTCTGTATGTTTCATATGAAATTTTAAATAAAACAAAGATAGTACTGTGGAATAAAGATTAAATAAGGAAACCATTTTCAAAATATCCCAGGAATGTGTTTCCTAACAATCACAACCAAAAATCCACCATGTTCTAGGATGCTGCTCCCATCTATGTCTTTCAGTTATTTTTGGAAGAATGAAGTGCACCAAAGGGTGCTATAGCACAAGATTTAAGGAACTGAGTTTACATCTTAGAAACAAAACTGACAGTAGTTTGGTGACCAGTGGGATGGAGGATAGGGAAGCAATGAGGGAGGAGAGAACAACCTCAGAAAGTAGGTAGCTGATGGTGTCAGGCAAGTGATGGAACTCCTGGATCCACTACAAAGTGGGGCAATTGGCTGCTACATTTGACTCTGTTTTATCAATAGCCTGGGGTGGATGTGCAAAGATCAGTGGAGAATTGTGGTCAGGGGACAGTGGAGTTAATGCAAAACTTGAATGTTATATAATTTAGTAGACAGCTCTTCTTAACCTCTATCCTCACCTCGTTTCGCACTCTTGTTCAAAAGGCAGGAAGAATTCTACATCCTAAATGAATGCACACAAGATCACATCAATTTCTAATTTTCAGTTACTGTCAGGTGGCATGAGTGAAGAAGGGCAGAGATCATTGCCTAAACTGGTTCCTCCTTTCTCTTAGAGTCATGCACTGCTCTCTAAAACCTCTCGATGGTAGTTGGAATTCTGGACTTCTGTTGGGTAGTTTCTCAACCATCAAAGTCAAGAAATGTGCTTAAAACATTAATTTGGGAGTTGTAATTTCTCCCTTTCATTAAATATTTTATCTCCAAACACTTGAGTACACGTGGTCTTTCATAAAACACTTTACCACATGCTACTTTTTTAAGGCAAGACAGAAGTAGTATTCAAGTCTGCACTGAAGAAATGATAGAAGAGGAGGAATGAAGAGGGTGGAGTTGAAGAACAAGCGATGACAAAGAAGAGGCAGCCCCACTGTGACTTACTCTCAGGTTGGGAATATCTCACGCATGTTCACAGACAGGCTTTTTCAGGTTCACTGCAAAACACTAAAGATGATAACAGCCCCATACTTAAGTTTTCAGAGAGCCGTGCTGCTCTCTGTTGAGGATAAGTGATTCTTTTCTGTAGTAAATGGAGTGACCACATAGATATCTTCCCATGATCCTTCAAGTTTTAAATTTTCTAATTCTGGACTCCAAAGGCTTCATGGCTCAGCAAATGTGTAGGGTTTTCTAAAGGAAACAAACTCTCAAACACACTCATTGGAAGTCTCATGAGGACATGTAGAGTATACTCCCTCTGCCACTCAGGTCAATCAGGCCTAGAACCACTCCAATCAGTCAAGACTCATCTTCAGTTTCTCAAAGCCCAGACATGGGCTATGTGTACCTTTCTTCTGGGGGCCTAAGGACTTCTCCTTATCTGCTTTTCATTTGACCTTTCTACCTCTCATCCCATATTCACATGGTGTATTTTTACATTGTGCACAATTATTAGAGTCTAGTCCACAGAGGAGTGCTAATATGATTACTTGGCTAACATAGCAATGAAATTCATTGTCTTATTTTCCAAGTAAGCTACTCCTTCATGATGTGCTTTCTGGTGGCTGTTGGATACATGAAAATGGTTGCTGCTGGATAGAGACTTTTACATTTGAAGATAGATAGGGTCTACAAATCATGTTATATGTCCAGCTCAATATAAACAACAACTAGTTTTTAGATTTTAAAAATTGGTAATAATTAATTGTATATTCTGATGTCTTAAAAAGTTTATTTCAAGTATAACATGTAGATAGCTTTATATATATACATATATTTTAACCATAACTATATATTATATGTATGTGGCATTATGTATCTTTATAAGATCTAGCATTCACGAGTGAGAGAAAATGTGTAATATTTGTCTTTCTGTATTCAGTTTGTTTTTATGATAATCTCATACTACAGGTATTTTTAACAAGTTATATTTTTTCATTATAGTTGAGTAGAACTCTATTATACATGTGATGTTTTCCTCATACATCTGTTGATGTACACCTAGGTTGATAGCAGAACTCTATTATTCTGAATTGTGCTGTAATAAACATGGACGTTCATGTATTCCTGTGAATTGTTTACCTAAAATCCTTTGAGTGTATACCCACTGGTGAGTTTGCTGAGACACCGAATGGTTCTTCTTGTAAATTCTTGAGGAATCTAGTAACCAAAGTTCTGGGATGCATTTACATTCCCATCAGTGGACACACGAGTGTTTCTGTGCTTCTCAGAATTAGTTACTATACATTTTATTTTTGATAACCCTCCTGAATGACATGGAATTACGTCTTCATGTAACTTTAATTTGTGTTTCTGTGGTGAGTGGGGATATTAAATTTAGGAAATATGAGATTATTGTTATTCTCATTATTTGTGTTTACAATATTTTTTTTGTCTCGGCTGTAATCTTAAGAAACTTCCTTTTAGGCTAGAACAGAGTTAAATTGATTTGCATCCTCTGTAATTACATTTTTGCTAGATATTGGTACAGAGAAAACATTAACAAAATCTGACAATTTGTTCTTCACTAAGCAAATATGGAGACTCATTTGACACTTACATTTTACATGTCTATATGATACAAATGACTACGTTTTCAGCAAATATCAGGTAAATTGGCAATGCTGACTCCACATGGGAAGGAGAAAAGCAATTGCTCTAATAGCCAGCTGTCTCTGACAAGCAGAGGTCATCAACCCTGGAGCTTCAGCATCGTATCAGATTACGGCTTTTCATCCCTCAGACTTGTGGGCTGTGCTGACAAGCATTGTCTTATTCGTGAGCTGTTGTGTGTCTGTGTATAAGTGTGTGAGGAAAGAAAAAAGAACAATTTACCTTAATAATAATTTTAAGGATTTCCTGCACAAAATTTCTACCTGGAAAAGTCATTTCTTTTATTGTTAACTTTTCCATAAAGAATGTAACAGAAGATCTAGTTGAGTAGATGTCTGTGTGTTTGCTGGTTTGGATTTTGCTCTGTATTTTGGAGTGTGATTTGGTTACTGTTCCCAACACAAAGCCCATTTTGGTTGACTTACGATAAATACTCACTAAACGAGCGTGTATGCCTGCTGGATCATACTAGTGTGAGATAGCGACGTTCAAAATAACTGGTTTTGTTGTTGTTGTTGTTGTTGTTGTTGTTGTTGTTGCTGCTGCTGTTTAATTCTAGGACTTCTGACTCAATATATCTCCTTTAAAAGTTCCTTCCATATTTTCTGCTTCATGTAGAGTTACAACATTAACATTTTAAGTCACCAATTGAATCAATGATTTCTACAAAATGATATGGCTGAATATAAAGAAGGTGGATTGAGATACTGTCTCTAGACTCACAATGAATGAGGATTGTTTTCCTCATTTTTTAATGTTCTATTTCTAGGTGAAAAATGATCTTCTCTCATCTAATTCTAGGAGTTGTGTAATGCTTAGTATTAAATTATCGTAAACATTTTTTTTACATAGACAACTTAGAAATTCAGAGTCTGTGCATTAACTCTCTTTGTAAACTTGACTGATGTTCTCTCTTTGGGAGCTCTCTATTTTCTAATTCACAAGGATGCCACATGGTGGAAATGAACAAGAAGGTAGGCCGGCATGTTAGTTAGTTTCATATGTCAGCCTGACTAACCTAGAATGCTCAGGTGTTTAATAAAACTCAATTCTAAGTGTTATGTAGATGTGGTATATAAAAGTGGTGATGTCTGCACTTGGCTGACTAAAGTTAATGATAGATTACTTTGTACATAGGGTGAGAGTCTCATGCAGTCAGTCAAGGTGTTAAGTAAACACGAGACTTCCTCAAGATATATCCTGACTCTATCCTACAGCATCAAATGCTGCCTAACTTTTCAATCTACTCATTGCCACTGTTCTATATGCCAAAATAGTGTGGTATAGTAAATATATATATGTATAATATATGTATAAAACATATGTGTGTGCACGTACATGTATGTATATATGATCATATTTGTCCTGCTTTTCTAGAGAACTTTTATCAGTGTGGGAAACAAAGGAAAAAGAAGCCACACTTTAAAAATAGTCAAGAAATTACAATAGAAGTTGGATATATATCTCTATATATCATATGACCTAGCAATCCCTCTCCTGGGTTTATGTTCACAGTAAATTTAATTGATACATTAAAGAGAAACTTGTACTTCCTTATAGAACTAGATGCCATATTACTGGATAAACATGTATATTCAGTGTGGGATACACTGACACAAACGCTATTCAGCCTGGAAAAGAATATTTGACATATGTATAACATGGTGGAAGGAACAGGACATCATTAAACCAAAGAGGCCACACACAGAATGCAAAAGACTGCATCACTTCACTTATGCAAAGGATTTTGAGAAGTTGATCTCATAGTTGAGAGTATAGTCGTGGGTACCAGGTAGTGAGGAGCTTAGCTGTGGGTGAGGGGTGAGGAAGGAAGCTTATTTACTGGTTACTAAGTTCTAGCTAGATAAGGCTTTTGTTGTATATCAGAGTGGCCATTGGTGACTATAATATATCATGTATCCCAGAAAAACTGGAAGTACGAGTTTTGGATAATTTGTATCAAAGAAAAGATAAATGTTTGAGGATGTGGATATGTTTATCTATCTGAACATTATGCAGAATATGCATGTATCAAAACACCACATGGCACTCCAGAAATATGGACATTTTCTGTTGCAACTAGAAAACGAGAAACTTGTAAAATAACATAGCTTAAGTTGGCAGCTGCTGTGCGACCACTTTAAGCAAACAATCCTCTATGCTTGTCCCCACGCTTCAGATGAAATTGAAATGCGTCAGTTTCAGGAAGCAGGGGCCTCTGTTACTGACACCAAGCTTTCAGCCTGCCAAATGAAAAAACGCCTGTTGCTTATACCTCGGTGTTTCAGATAAACACGAGCTGTAAATAGACATTGCTTCGCAGGAGATGATATATCGATTCCTTTTAGAAGCAGAAATTGCAGTGCGTGTGGACCTAAACAAGCAAAGCAAACAATTTCGGGGCGAAAAGGAAAGGAAACTTGCTTTGAATAGCAGGAGACGACGTTTTGGCAGCTGAGCAGGGCAAGAGCTTCATGAGCCGCTCTTTAATGCTGCGCTTGGTGTTGTTCTGAGCGTAGAGGAAACCTAGAAAATACATGATCGCTTCTGTTAGTGCCTGCTGCACAGAGAGACCCACAGGGCTGCAGGGGTCACGAGGGAAGCAGGACAGGCAGGATGGAAAGTCAGCCAGCTAACTGCTAGCTCAGGCAATCACAGACAGCCAGTTAGGGCCCCTAAAGTTGGTTTTCTTATTTTCCTTTTATGTAAGTTTCGCATGTTGCACTAAAGGTGCAGATTAGCAAAGGAAAACAGAACAAAAGGATTCTCAGTGGATGACAAGAGTCAAATTTGGTGGCTTATTTTAGATCTCAGGTCAAAAGCGCAACAAATACCACTGGGAAAACTTTGCCTCGGTTGAAATTTTCAATATTCAAACCAGAGTTAAGGGACCCCAACTCAATCTTCGTTTCTCTCCCATTGCTCCAGGCTTTGATTACAAAGGAGGTGGATGCTCTCATAAATCACACACACAGCAATCACCTGATAGTACTTTTGCCTTCCCTGAAAGTGAGAAAATCAATAGCCTTGACAGGCGTTCTCATTAGCATATGCTGAGGAGTCCGGATATGTAGAAATCCTTCCCATTTTTCACAGAGTGACATTAATGAATGGAGCTTATTCAAGTGAAAGCATTGCAAAAGAAGCGAGGTGTGTTTCCAAAATGTTAACCCAGGAATAGAGCCTGGTGCGGCAGGAGCACATCCCTGACTTTAGGCAGCTGGAGAGGACAGAAAATCAGTGGCGGCTCCGCAGGCAAGCTAACAAGTGCGAGAGGCAACTTGTCATGTCAGGAACCCACTGTGCTCAATTCAGCATCATCTCAGCCACTCCGAACGCCTGAAAGCACGGATCTGCTCGTTAAAATGAATTGTAAAAAATCAAATTGGTCTGGAAGATATCTGATCTAAAGAAAAGCAAGAGAATTAAATTTAAGGTTCTACTGTATCTTTGTGATGGGGACCTGGCAAATATACCTCTTGTTCCTCTTCTACTTCATTCCTTCTACTTTGGAATTTTAAGCAAGCCCTGACCCTGAACCTAGAGATCTCCATCACCAGAACACATTGACTGAGACTGTAACCTGTAGGAGTGAGAAAATGATGAGGTAAATATGCAAATGAGATCATCCTCCTGATTAAGAGTGCTCTTAATCATATATCACTTTCTGGGTCTTTCTCCCACTCTCCTCACTGCCCTAGCTCTTTGCCTACTGGCCAAGTCAAGCTTTCTGACTTTGCTAGAACTCACAAATCATCCTTCCAGCCTGGGCATTTAGCTAATGTGAAACACCTTTCTCAATTGACTTCCTAAGGGAAAGCTGATTCACATTGAGTGTAGAAAGACCAACATCAATGTCCATGTTTTATGTCTGATTGATATAGTGTGTATGTTGATTTTCTTCTTCCTTCTACATTTCTGGAAGAACTTTTTCACATAGACACCCCCTCCTTTGGAAACTCCGGGGCCTTAGGGTCTTGTATTCCATTCTCAGGTAGGCATGCTGTCTCTGCCTTTGCTGGTTCCTTACTGCCATGGAAGATATGTGCTACATCCTTCTCTATAGTCAACCCTTCACCAGTGGTCAAAATCTATAATCCCAGTCTGCCTTTGAAACACTTCAGGTACGTTCCTCTGGCAAACTGTCCCTTCCTGTCAAATTGTCCTGGCCTGAGGAGAAAGACTTCTCGCTTGTTTGCTCTCCCAGCAGTCCATCATGTTTTGGCACGTCACCATGCCCTGTCATAGATAAGAGACAAAGAAGTTGACTAACAATGTTCTGCCAACCTTCAGTAGCAGGACACAGAAGACCCTCAGGCAGCTTCTATCATAGCTCCTTAGCTTCAGACTTAGTTTCTTGACAACTAGCCAGACAGAAACTCAAGATGTGTCCTGGCTGCTTGATTTCCTCTTTGTTCCATGAATTCTGTTTACAAGCTCAGGTTTTATGTGAGGAGGGGAAGATTCTCCCTCCCTGACTAATTGAAACTGTCAGTGTTACCTCTGTCGCCCCTGTTTTATTTGGTAAGATCAACAAGTTGTTACTTTAGATTAAGCTTAAGAAATTTTAAGATTTTAGCCCCCCCCCCATCTTACTATTTTGTTCTAAGTGGCCTGGGAGAGAACATTACACTCCAAGGCATCTATGTTTTCTTCATGAAACACATTCAAATGTCTCTCTTAGGAATACATCTTTATATTTTGTATATGAGTAGTAAGGCTATAATACCTCAACCGACATGCTTTGATTGACTAGGCTTTAGCTGCTGATGACGTTCTTTGGGTAGATTAAGGCAGCTAACTAGGACTTTTCTTGCCAACTTCCTTTCTCACCCTGCTTTGCGATGTGCCTTAAGGAGAAGTGTCTACCATATGCATGTGCCATGTCATCTAACCTGTTCAACCATGTCTTCCCCACAAGTGATGCTCTGAAACACTCTGAAAACATGAGCCAACACAACTTTTCTCTTTTAAATTATTTCCATTGGATATTTGGTGTAAAAGTTAACTTCTAATAGCAATTAAAAAGTCAAGTGTTTAGGCTGCTGCTTTTGTGGGTGAGGGTTGGGGGTAGGGTGGGTTTTACAGAAGCCTTCCATGTCCCTCTTTCTCAAAACAGGAAGTCATCTAAGAGAACTCTCAGAAAGTGTGATGAGGAAGCCAGAGTTAGCTCTCTACAATTGATGGCTTCCTGTGGGAGTGCAGGAGGGGACCAATTCTGTTCTACTTAAGGGACAGGCCACTGGGAGTTTGACCATGCTTTAGTGAGCATATAGACAGCAAAAAATGGTCTTGATTTTTCTTTTTCTTTTTTCTCCTCTTTAATTTTAATTTTACTTTTCGGCAGGGGGCGTCAAAAAGTTGTGGGGGTCAGACATGGAAGGACTAAGAAATGAGTGTGATTGGAATGCATAATGTGAAATTCCCAAGGAATGAACAAAAATGTTTTGTTGAGAGGGAGAGAGAGAGAGAGAGAGAGAGAGAGAGAGAGAGAGAGAGAGAGAGAGAGAGAGAACATAATCAGGAAGAAAAAAATAAGCAGAATGTGGGCATGGTTAATTCTCTTCCTCTTCTACGTCTTCCTTTTTTTCTGATATCAGTTCACAAGAAAAACTACACTTTTACACTTGTCTCCTTAAAAATCTAGTGGTTTGGTATTCAGGCCCTAAAAACAATCAGTCCAAGGTTGTATCTCAGCACAGACCTTGGCTTAGTTACTTAATTTCTCCATATGTCAGTTTTTCTCCTTAGGAAAATAAGCTAGTCACGATGTCGGCTTCAAAGAGTTGTTAATATCAGGTGGAATAAGAATGAGCTGTTGACCCAATGACAGTTCGGTAATATGAACCCAGTGAATGTTAGACCTTCTTTTCACCACATGAACAGACCACATTACTTCCAGCCCCAGAACCTTTTATTTTGTTGTTATCTGCATGGAAATATTTAGAATTTTGCCTCTCTTCCTTTTTCGTCTAGTTCATGTCTATTCAGCCATGTAATTTCAGCTCTAAGCTTGTTCCTGGAGGAATTCCTAATACATGAAAGCAGAGCATGAAGAGCTTTTACATATTCCTGCAGTTTCCTTTTCTTTTTTCTTACAGGGAGTATAATTGGGACACATTCATGTATTTTAAAGTATATTTTCATACTGTACTAGAATACTGAAGAATGTTGCATTTAGTGGTTAATAGATGTTGCTAGATATATTGATGTGACAGTAAATAATCATATAACTGCATAAATAATGTAAGTTAAACTATTCTAAGCATAAAGAATAGGCAGTATAGGATAGTGATGGTTAGGAGAAGAGAAAGACAAAAGATGCGTCTGTGGGAGCTCTTTCTACACTGTAGCACACTCCACACAGGGTTAAAAGTGACATCCAAGATCACTGGGCACAATCTAGACATGAGTGAGTCTTGTTCAGTGGCTAGAATTTTTAAGAAAACAGAGAAGTAATTTTTGTGCATGGTGAGGAGTTTTTCAGGAACCTATGTGAGGATTATGTGTGGGTTGTTGAGTGAGGGTTGGGAAATGCATGCTCAGGATGAGGTGGCATGTGCATATGAGGCAGAAGCTGCTAAAGGGCTAAGAATAAAATGATGACAATGGAAGTCTCAGATACCTAGCAGTTTTGAAGTTCTGGTACAGTCATACACACACACACACACACACACACACACACACACACACACACACACACACCTCACCCAAATAGACTCATCCTTAAAAGTAAATAAGGTAAATGATAATGCAACAACTGCATTGAGGATATCTGTCATTCTCTCTGAGCTCAGGAAGTCTACATGGGAGGAAGAATGATTTCCGAGAGTGAGGAGCATTCGATGAGAACACAAATTGACCTATGGTAACAGGAAATAGAACAAAAGCTCAAGATACCTTCAGTTGCACTGTAGAATGCCCTCTAGAATGATATAAAGTACCATTTAAAGATAGACCAAACTTTCTACGTCATGTGATAAGAGTGTCGGTTATGTTTTGAGACTTACTTGGCATGCAGCAGAGGTGACAATGGGTGACCCATAATCATGAGAGAAAAAAAGGAGTAGAAACAGAGCTAAGGTCGATACAGATATTGGAGTTAATAATAAATGACTAAAGAAAAAGATGACAGTGATATTAGGGAACATTTTAGAAACAAAATTAAAGCAACAGACAGAAACAAGAAGATGCAATGTAAAATATTTAAAATAAAAAGATTGTAAGAACCAGAGGACCAGAATGTCTACTATGGGACTGTGCTTCCTAGAAGTAGCCACCTATACATGGACTGAACAATAACAATAGCAATAGATGAGCTAACATAGAAGAAAAGAAGTTCTCACAGGGTCCATTTCCTAGACAAAGAATTACAGGGAACTCACTAATGACTACCAAGAGTGGGAGAATTGGCCTGTCCAGCAATAAGCCTCCTAACTGGTTATCCAATACAAGGTGGACAACCCTGAAGTCATATTCAACACAAGCAACAAAATCAGATTCAAGCAGGTTGCATTTATAAAATTGTTGTGTTATATACATCTCTCTCTCTCTCTCTCTCTCTCTCTCTCTCTCTCTGTTTCTCTCTCTCTCTCTCTCTCTCAGTGTATGTGTTGTGTGTGTGAGTGTGTGTGTGAGTGTGTGTGTGAGTGTGTGTGTGAGTGTGTGAAATAATTTTTTAAAAAGTGGCCATCAATTTAAAAGGCAATGAGGAGAGCTGGAAAAAAAGCTAAAGGAAAGAGATATGGAAGGAGTTTGAGGGACAAAATAGCAGGGGGGAATGATGTAATTACAATTTAATTAAAATATTTTAATTGTATGAAACCATCTTTATTTAGCTTGGTTTATCAACTCTTGAGGGATTGCTAAAGTATGTTTTATGAAGCTTGAACAGATAACAAAAATTAAATCATCAGTTGGAATAATAAAAATGGATAATTAATGGGAGTCATGGGATCTCCCCAAAATCCTAAGAATGTAAGAAGGCCTAGAGAGCAAGAGGCAAGGAGAGATAAGAGCTTTGTTAAGAAATAATGGCCCAAATGTTTCACATTTGATTAGAGATGTTTGTTGAAGACCAGGAATTTTTTTTCAACCTAAAGCAAGACAAATTCAAGAAGAATCGTAGAGAGCTCAATGGGATAATATCTATATGGAAAACAATAAATAATATCTATGAGGAAACAGTGCTGTGACAATGGTGTATTGTAAGATACAATGCGGTTTGGATGGTATAATGACTCTTTGATGTTCTCAGGTTGAATACAAAGAACATCAAGCCATATGTCTATACTCAATACAGCTGTTTCAAAAATGCAGGTGAAAGTATATCTTCAGATAAGACAGAGGTGCGATAATACATAGTCAATCGACATGCACTATTGAGATATAATGAAGGAAATTGCTCAGGATAAGGAGACGTGATGTGATACATATACACAGATCTCCAGAGAGAAACATAAAGTTATAGGAATTGACAATATCTGAATTAATAGGAGGAAAACTTGTTGGAATTATAGCCTAATGCATAGTTAAACCTTTAACTGTGTTTTTCTCATCCATTATTGTATTCCCAGCATTATCACAGTGTGTGATATATAAATTGTTCAATCTGTATCCACCAAAGCATGAAATGAGACTATGTATCTTTTTTGGTTAAGAAGTCTGCATCATCTACAGGGCTATAATTAGCAGATGCGGTTAGAATTTGCATTATATATTTCCCCGTAGCTCCTCCCCACATCCTTAAAGGGTAGCTGAGCGTGACAGAGAGCAGCACTGGGGGAAGAGTTAGGGACGGTGCTCTGCTCTCTGGCAGCAATTCTAGGAAATCAGTGAGGGAAAGGCAGTCAGAAAATTGCCATACGACCTCTCTCACACAAAGACTACATGCGCTCACAAATCAAGTACCATGTATCTCATAAGCATTTATCTACTAGGTATTCAAAATGTTTATTATAAGGGCATATTTACAAACATTATAAATTATTTTCTTTGGGCAACTGTATGTGCAATGATTACATCAAAAGTCAGAACTTGGGAATATCAAACCTCTGCCCTAACACCTAAAACATTGCATGGTTGAATTATTGATTTCACTTGATAACTGATTCTTTTGGGATAAAAAAATCCATTTGTTCATTAATTAATTCATTTGAATGGATTTTCAGTACCTGCCAGTTATTATCCCAGTACAATACATTAAAAAATCTTATATTTTGTGATTATGAGTTATAAAAGGGAAAGAATAAATAGTAAAATATATAGAAAAATATACAGTATATCAGAATTACAGCAGGGATTAGGAAGAGACTTCTTTCAGTAGACTGGGGTTGAGGGCACGAGAGTCATGTTTTATCAAGTAAGACAAGAAGGTATCATGCATGCCCATTTTCAAATTATCAAAGTAAATATTATATATTTTATATGTATATACATATAAAATATAAACACCAAAGTTTCTTCCATTCCAGATATAAATCAGCTTCTCATCAAGTCGATTCCTCCATGCAGAGTTTTATATACAAGTGGTCATTTTTCACTGTCTGTCTTTTCTGATATACAAGGAATGCCACTGTATATAAGTAAAGTTTCAATGCTGCATGACAGACCATGCAGTCAGAGCCACAAAAGTTCTGAAAGTGATAATACAGAACAATTTTATCCTAATGAGATTATGCTCTTCTTCCCTCTTCTTTGCAGTACAGTGGAGAGCAAACATTTCTTGTGGTTTGCTTTGGAATAAAGATCCCTGGGGTTGGGGAATTAGCTCAGTGGTAGAGCGCTTGCCTAGGAAGCGCAAGGCCCTGGGTTCTGTCCCCAGCTCTGAAAAAAAAGAAAAAAAAATCCCCACTCCATCATTCACTACCTGTTCAGCTTCTAATTTAGGCTTGTGAATTATGCCCAGTGTTTGCTTCCATACCATTGCAGTTGTCACTCCGTCCTATGCCTATCCCCTGTCTTTCACCATTAGGAAGAATAATAGTCATGGCTGACTATTAGGAGAAACACTTGTGTTTTGTCATGTAGAAGAAAATAGCCAATCATATTTTGAAAGATATAGTGTCTTCCATATCAGTATCTATGACCAAACCACAGAAGTTTAGAGGCACCGTGATTGCATCTGTGTTCTCCTTGGAATCAGTGGTAGACTGATGAGCAGTGGCTTGGGGTGCTCAAGGTAGGACATAATTTTTCAATAGCTACCAATCTATTTGTCAAAAGATTTAGTTTTAAATGAGTGAATAAATGGTCCTTACACATACATTCTGTCTCTGTCTCTCCGTATCTGTGTCTCTATATCTATTCCTCCACCCCCATTCACTGCATATCGTCAAATCCGATCCTGAAACTATATAGCACACAATAACTCAGAGTTCATACCGTGGAGATACCACTCACTGTAAGTTTCTGACAGTCCATACAATTGCAGTTGTCACGCACTCCTATGCCTAGCCTCTGTTGTTCGCCATTAAGAAGAGCAATACTCATGGCCGACTATCAGGAGAAACACTTGTGTTTTGTTTTATGTCTCATTTTCAGCAGCACAAAGCAAGCCTTCTGATTGGTCTATTTTGCTTTGCCTGGTTATAAAACAGTTACTTTCTCTGTTGGTTAACTCAGAAAGTGTCAACCAGCATATAATCGAATTAGGGGGAAATAATCTTCCAGATTGATACAGATGCACACATCTGACTCTAGGTCCACGAAAGACGGATGTTTTCAATGGTGAATTCTACAGAGTCTGTCAGGTCCCTGCTTTCTCCTTTCCTCCTCATGCTTGTTTCTCTTGCTCTCTCTGTTTCCTTTTAGTCTCTTGTCTTCCTCTCTCTCTGGGAAACTCTCCCTGCTCTCTCTTGTTCCTTGCCTCACTGTACCCCTCCATTCTTCCGTGTTGGCATTCAGCTCGTTCTTGTTTCTGCTTTCACTCTCTCCTTTTCTCTACTCTGGACTCAGTTCATTCATTATTCATTCATCTGAGCTTGTTAACCTTGGTGTTGATTTTACTCTTTGTGAATTATTGCAAAATGGCTTTAGTCAGTAGAGGAACCAGTAACAACTTTAAGTTCGCCCAAGCAAATGTCAAAACACGAGATAGCCAGTGACACTGTTTTCAAGTCCATCACCGGGTGAATGCCTGTTATCTGAAAGTCTGGGGATTAGAAGCATTTTATATTTTGGATGCTTGTAGACTTTGACAGTCATTTGTAGCTAATGTGAAATTCTGAAATGTCAGCTTTTCTAATTATGAATGCTCAGTCTGCACTCCAAATTTTTCGAACTTTCCTGACTTACTTAGCTAAAGAACAATGGCTACTGTTTGAAGAAAAAAAGTTGTCAGTTTTTCTTGCTGTTTTTTATCCTTCCTTCCCTTCCTCCTCTCTCTCTCTCTCTCTCTCTCTCTCTCTCTCTCTCTCCTCTCTCTCTCTCTCTCTCTCTCTCCTCTCTCTCTCTCTTCTCTCTTTCTCTCTTTCTCTCTTTCTCTCTCTCTTCTTTCTCTCTCTCTCTTTCTCTCTCCTTCTGTTTTTCCTTTCCTTCCTTCTTGAATGGCCTGAGCATTCCACTTTGTGGTACTAGGAATCAGGCCCAGTACCCTGCCCATACTAGGCAAGTACTCTGCCCTGGAGCTGCACCTCCATCCAACTTTGGGGTATATCACTGAAATCTAAATTTTGTTTCTTCCATGTGTGAATTACTAAAATGTCTTATTAGGAGATATCTCTTGTATGGGAGGTTAGGCTTTATCTGTAGTTATTTTATAATTAGGGTGACAAGATCTTGCCAGTTGATGCGAGTTGCCCTAACACCTTTTGCTCTCAAGCCCTACTATGCTCTAAAATGTCCTTATTTACAGGGCACAATTTGTGAGCATACAAGTTAACGAACAGTGCAGTCCCCTCTGCTATATTAATGCAGTCATTGACTAAAGGGCCACTTTACTGTATCACAAACCATATGCGGACTATATCACTTAATACACTATTTTTAAAACAGGCATCATTAGCAGGAAAGAAGCAAGGCAACATGGGGGTGGGGCACAGTGAAGGACACAGTGGAAAGGCTTGCAGTTTCAGAATTAAAAAGTAATTAGCTTAAATCCGAACTCTGCCACTGTTTGTCTGCGGGACTGGAAAAGCAGATTACTTTGACAGGGCCTCTTTGATCCTGCTTGCACCAGGAGAGAAATAAGAACATAGCCTCTGCTCTTTCCTGCGCTGGCAAGGAGGTTCAAATCAGGTACATACAGCTCCTGGCTAGCTATATATATGGCTCTCCTTCCTTAGGCAGAGGATGCGGAGACCAATGTGCAGAACGCTCAGAAACAAATTTAAGAAGTAACAGCTAAGCCCTTTTTATAAAGCAGCCAGTAGGTACCTCACCAAACATCTCCCCTTAAGTGCTATTCCTTTCACAATAATTTTATTTGATATACAAACATATGAATCAGACCTATATACAAAGATATCATGCCTCTTCCTCAAACTAACACTTCACTTCAACCACTTTTTAAAATTTTAAGCCCCATTATTATCAGTCACTATAAACTCAGGGTTTTAGATGAGCTGGTATTCAATCAGAAAGACGACTACAGTTGAGTGAGACTGACTCTTCTGATCGTAAGAGATCAGGGTACAATGTGAAAACTGTTTTTAAATACATGTTTTGGTTGCAATTTTTAGTTTCAATTCGAACAGAATACTTATATAATGAGTGATCTCATTCTACCCACCCTGTGTACAACATGTAGTGTACATCTTTAGTCATAGTGAAGACTATTCTATTTTATAGTTGACCAATTGCCCATCCACTGATCATTAATAATATGTTGATAGAACTTTGGGATGAAAACAGCTTGTTTGCTCTTGTTCATGCTATTCAAGCTCTCTCTATAGAGCCCTCTGCATTCTTTCAGCCCTTCATAATGACTTAGGCTTCTACTCTGAGTGAAACAGGTAAATAAATGTTTTGTGAGCAGAGGGATGACACCATATAGCTTGATGGTTCATTCAACGGTATTCATTGTAGCCCTCCTCAGATCTGACCAATTGCATAGTCCTTGATCTCACACAACTTACATTTTAGCTAAGATGGCAAATGTGAGCCAAGAGGACTTAAACACAGCACAGGAAAGGCAAACACATTTCACCTTGGTGATGACTTTTCTCTAAGGGATGATAGAAATATACATCTCCAGAAATGCATGACTGGGCTAATGATAGACAAACTTTTCTACATGCCAGAGACAGTGTATACCTTATATTATTCAACTTTTAGAGCAGTACCATGTGTGGTTAATATGAAAGGTGCACTGTTGTTAAGGACATTAAAGCTAGAGAGGTATTCAGCTGGTGCATGTCAGTCCAAGGGAAGAGAACTTGCCCATTGGCACAAGCCCTGGTCTAATTTTCTGAGTTCAATATTACAGTAACAATAGCTCCAGTCAGTGTGTGAGTTCTTTCATTAAGTAGGTCTTGCTGTGCTGTCTTCGCATAGAAGATACTTGCGCTGTCATAGTCTGACTCTTGTTTCCTTGCCCAACTCCTTGGTTCAGACTCTCTATTCATTCTGCCTAGATATATTCTTAAAGCCTCTGTGACTCATATTACTTTGCTAGAATCACTGCCCTTCATTTTACTTTCTGTGGACATTTACCACATTCTTACTGGTACATCATCATCATCATCATCATCATCATCATCATCACCACCATCACCATCATAATACCAATAATAATACAGTCAAAGAGAGGGCTGTAGTAGCAGATTCAATTTCTTCATCTGAAAAATAAAACTAATAATACATGACACTATTCTCAAAGAATTTAGGGACTGGACAGAGTAGTTGTTCCTGTGAAATCCTTCAAAAACCAGAAGAAATAACATATAATCCATTATAACTTCCGGTTGGAGGTGTTACTTCAGAAGGAATAACACATAATTCATTATAGCTTCCAGTTGGAGATGTTACTTCAGTCCTTTCAGGCCACTGTATTTGTTCTTCATCATATAACAATGTGTCTTCTCTATAAGATCATTTAGTTTGTTAATTTAATCAATAAATATTCATTGACTATTTGGCCAGGAGGTTCTCTGCTAGCAAGCTGAAATGAAAATCCAATGACATAATCAATGACACTAAGTGTTTGCAATTCATACCTTGCCTGCTCGTTAGCATTGCCAGACTGCCTCAGAAACTTTCCCATGCCTAATCGCACCAGAGCAGTTAAATGAAAATCAAACTTGAGACTTCCTATTCTGTTCTTGGCCAGAAATGTTTCCCTAACAGCTGTGTTTTCATAATTTTGACATGGCACATTAATTCTTGTTGGGTTAAAGGTGATATGTTCTAATTCTCATTTTGTTAAAAAAAGTTATAGAACAATCACTTTAATATATGTCACCTAAAATATTAGATTTTTTTGGACTCATAAAAAGTGGGAATATCTACAAAACCATGGGCTTTCCTTCATGGCAATATTAGGTCTGTTACTAGCTGCCTCTTTTAGACAGGACATCCTCTCAGCCTACCCATAGCTATGATTTTCAATCTCTCATAGATTTTATTCTACATGGACATTGCTTTGAGTTGAATTTTGTCTCTCAAAAATTCATGTCCATCTGGAACCTCTCAGAATGTTACCCCTTTTTAAGGGAAACAGAATCTTTGGAGATAAAGTCAGCTAAAATGAGATTATACTGGATTATGATGAGTTCTATATTTACTGCCTAATGTCTTGTTGAGATGAGATATGTAAATAACATGCTAGGAAAGTTAGAGCTGGATTTTTTTAATAAATTATCACATATCATTATAATTTTGAAAGCTGGAAATGGCCGTTGTTCTATATACAACCTCAGAAACTTTCAGTAACTCCTATACCCATCGGAACATAGCTGTGGATTCCAATTCAGACAGTTAGAGAATGATATAAGATTTTCAACTGATGAATCAGTTGAAGGGATGAATTCTTACTACTTACACTGTTGTTAGCCATGCGTAAATAATAATCCATATATCAGAATCCCTGTCTCTTACAGATCTATGAGGGATGGAATAAAGACATTCATGGGAAACTGAAACCATCATGTTTGTGATGACTAAACACTGTAAATAAAATAATGCATATATTATCTTGAATAAGATTCAAAAGAACAGAGGAATGTTTAACACACCCAAGAACAGAAGCTTAAAATTGAATGCAGCATGTATACAAAACTGTCTTGTAAGAACACTATTGGGTAAAATCTATCTTTTTCTCCTTCTCGAGATCCACAAAGTTCAATACATGTTTGTTGACTATCTGGATTAAAAAAAATATTGAATTTCAAAGGAGGAAAAGTAGATCTATCAATAAACCACGATTTCCCCCCAAGGGTTTTCAGTACAAGTAGCATTTTCCTGGGAATACCTGAACTGCCAGATTCTAGTAAACCTGTCACCCGATGAACAAGGCCTTTAGAAAGTCAAGGCTTGAAGATGTCAGGCAGGACCAGCCCTTCTTGATGAGTTTCTTATGTTAGAATACCAGTTAGTAGGATTTGGGGAGGGTCCAAAAGAGACTAGCATTGGTAATAAACTGCAATATTGTGAGAAAGCAGTGCTATTAAAACCCTCTCTAGTCATAAGAAGTGATGGCAGTTATGAAATTGAGATAAGATATCCTTATGGGGAGAAAGCAATATTGTGCTCTCAGGGTAAAATTTCATAGAAAGCTTGTGAAAATGACTTCCTGGGCAAGAGAAATTATGGCTCCTATCTTATTTTCTGGGTGAGTAAATACATTGAATTTCCTATGATCTCTGGATCATATGGTCACAGAGGATAGAAAAAAAACCCTTCTCAACAGCTGCATCTATACAGAGATCTGAAGTCAGTGTTGGCATTGAAACATTGAACCAAAAAAGGTCTGAGATTCATTTTGATAGGGTCCATATATTATTATTTTGTTTCATTTTTGGTTTGCTATACTCCGTAAAGCACTTTCTAATTTGATCATTAAAACACAGTCCAATGAAATTAACGAGGTTGCTCTCATAGTTCATACTTCACCCAGGAGGACATTCACACAACCTAGAAAATGCAAAACTTAATTAATTGGTGGAGGTGCAGCTGAGTCTTCCTGTCCCCTCATTTATGTCCTTGATGTCTAAGATGTGATAGTCCTTCAGCCTCACCTGGTATCTTGTTAGAACTGCAGGCGCTTCAGACCTTGCTTTGCATTACTGAATCAGAATTTGCATTTTAACAACATCTAGAAGTGATTTGTAGCATATGAATTTTAGAAAGCACCACATTCATCACGCTATATAGTCATCTGGGATGTCTTTATTTTCGGATTCTTATCTTAATTCACTATGAATGAGGACTAAGTAGAGGGCACTGTCCTAAGAATAAGCTGCGAATCAATGAATCTTATCAAAATATAACTGGATTCCAATAAGACTGGTATCCGTCACATCCATTTAGGTTCAGACTCTGAGCCAGTCGTGGTGACAGACTTAGAATCTCAGCACGTGGGAGTCAGAGGTGAAAGCAAGAGTTAAGGGTACACTGGGGTACATAGTAACTTTCAGGCAAACATGGCAAACAACTGAAGACCTCGTCTCAGAAAACAAGAAACAAATCCAAAATCATAATTAAAATCCAACCGATAATAACAACAGAAAAACAAGGTTCTAGAGGCTAACTCCTAGTTTTGATACTTGGTGTGTACCATCAGCATCACCGAACTAATGAGAATCATAAAAACACCAATAGAGAGAGGTTATTGGGAAGGTCAGAGGCAAGGTGTCTGCCGAGTTGGCAGACAAGAATACAGTCCTTTCATTATCTTAAGTACTATGTGTAACAGAGCTTGTTCTAGGTATCTTTGTAAGAAATCAGAAACACACTGATTTTGTTTGATTTTGAAAAAGTTGCCATGTGTAGCCTAGGCTGGCTTCAAACCAGTAGGTCTCCTGCCTCTACCTCCCATGTCCTAAGGTTACCAAATGTACCACGATGTGCAGTACCACACACACAAAAAAAGTTTATCCTTGTATTGTGGTTTGAGATTGTAATACTGGTGTTCTGGAGGCAGGAGGATTGCTCTAAATTTGAGGTCAACCTCAGTTATAGAGTGAAATTCTGTGTCAAAAAATCCCCAAAGTTGAAATACTTAAGAAGTCACCGAGAGGTCTTCAAGTTAAACTTTGAATCTTAGTGCAGAGATGTGCTCCTCGTGATCTTTCGAAGGCTGTAGGCAGTGTTGGTTAGGGGTATTTTAAGTGTCTACTGAATTAGCTGAGAAAAACTCTAGACCCATTTTGGGTTTCAGTTATCTCCTCTTAATGGTTATTCATTTTGTACATATTCTGATTTTGAGAAAGAAGTAGCATTTATTAATGGTACAACTTCATCAGTTTCTTTGGGGACCTGCAACATCCCTGTCTCAGGTTTGAAAAATTATAAAAAACAAAAACTCTTGAAATCTGGGAGACACCTGGGAAGGAGCTCAGATAATGTGCCCTCTCAAGGAGTCCTAGAGACATGTTGACTTGTACTAAGCCCCAGGATAAGGGTCTGATCACTGGAAAGTAAGCAATAAACAAGGGACCAGTGTCCTAATGCAGCTCTCCAGCCCAGCACCGTCCTGATGATATATCAGAATACCTTAATAAAAGGAAATTTGGAGTGAGTTAACTGACTCTGTCACCTCTGGTAGATGTACCTGCCATAGACAAATATTTATTTGTTTGTTTATTTTTAGTTTTTCAGTGAGAGAAAAAATACAAAAATGCTTTAGTAAAACATTTCTAGCAGAGAGGAGTTATGATAAGTTAGTATCCTGCCATTGCTTCTCATGCAGAAAGAAATTTCTAGCCTCATTATGTGTGGTATGAAACTTAAAATTAGGTATCATAAACGACTGGAATAAAAATATATGAGGCCAACACCAGTAATGGTACTCCTGGATTCAGAATCTTTACACAGCTAACAAATTCTTAAAGACAGTTGGGAGCAAGGATTGGGAAACCCTATGCCCTGTCCAAGGCATGCGGTGAGCTCAACTATTCAAACCGGAAGTGAAATAGTGTATTTCGGTTCTGTGGATTTTTCCTTCTGCTTGACAAAACTATGTTTTATGTAGATCTTGGTTTTAGGGTAGTGTTTTGTTGGGCACTTTCAAATGCCCATTAATTTTCATGAGGCAAATATTCACAAAGCCAGTGCGTGATGAATAAGGATTTAAAGCTGGTCTTTCCTGGTTAGCCAGGGTTGCTCATTCCAACCTTATTCTGCACCTCCTTGCTGTGAAGGACCATGTCCGCTTCAGCTAAGCGAAGGGAGAGGAAGCAAACTTTTCTGTTCCTAATGAAAACTAATGGCATAAATTATAGACCACAACCTTTTCCTAATATCCCAAATTGAAACCTTATTTTCAAGTGGCTAATCTTTAAAGGAACTAAAATTACCTTAAGATGTATAATTGGACAACTTAAAAATACTCCATATTTTTAATAAAGAGCTGAAGATTAAGTTTAATTATTATTCTATGATGCACATTTTCATCTGCATGCTCTTTTATTTGAGGTTTCTTAGCTAAAGTTTGCTGTTTTAACTTTTTCTCAGAGTATACAAATTTTTGTATTTTCTCTTTTGGTTGCTTTCTTTGCTCATATATTGCATTCAAGCTATCATCACATAGAGTTATATTTTCTCCTGTTATTTCTCCATTTGACTCTAACTCATTTGTTCGGTTTCTCAGTAATCCCAAACACACTTGCTTTTTATACCTAATGCCTTACACAGGCATTCCGTTGAGAATTTTCCATGTTATTACCTCAGTCCTCACAAGATGCCCTGTGAGGGAGGTATCATAGTCACCCTCATTTAGAAAATGACAATAAACCTGATTTTCTATTTGTTTTTGGAGTTTTCAGAGATTAGGTGTCTATCGGAGATAACATAGCAAGTATGAGAGCCAAGATTTGAAGCCCTGTAATCTATTACTGGGACCAAACTTTTTAATGGTTAACTGTTTAGTATATGAAACATTAAAAGTTAACTGGTCAAACACCATGCATCATTGGGGCAAAGGAGGGCATTATACATAACCTGCTTGTAATTACAGCGCTCTCACTCACTGTTCCCGAGTCACTGATTCTACGGACTGCCTTTCCCCTGATACCAAGTCTCCAGATAGTCAAATGCTTTATATAAAGGCATTGTATCGGCATGCAACCTGTACACCTGTTCCGTCATATGCTTAACACTCTTAATTCCATTAATATCTTCTACAGTGTAAATGCTATATAACCAGACAGTTGCAAGGCTATATGGGTTATGGAGTAAAGGGGGAAATCCTTAGTTTCAGAGCTATCTTCCCCCGCCTGAGGTAAAATGGTTACATGTGGAATCTGCAAATATGACAGGCTGATGATACTACGCTGTAGTTCATGAATCAGTTTGGGAATCAGTAGGGGAATCAGTATGGGAAGAAAGCATGGGTCTTAACCAGGAAATGGCTGGTAATCTTATGTTATCTTGAGAGTGTGGTTATTGCCATCGGTCCCTGCCTTCTCTAACCAGCTTTCCAGTCCTCACACCCTTGCTGATTGGACTAACACTTTAAATCAACCACAGCATGTAATGCCTGCCTTTCCTTGGTGGAGCGCATTCATTCAATTATACAAAGACTAACAGAGGCAGCATTTTTTTTGATGTTTGTTTTTTATTGAATATTTTTTATTTACACTTCAAACATTATCCCCTTTCTCAGTTTGCCCTCCAGAAACCAATCTCCCCTTGCTTCTATGAAGTACGAGGGTACTCCCAGACCCACCCACTCCCTTTCACCTTCCTGCCCTGGGGCATCAAATCTTGACAGGGCCAAGGGCCTCTCCTTCCACTGATGCCCAACAAGACCAGTAGAAGCTGGTCTTTGCTACTTATTTTAAAGAACAGCTTTATCTACCACACTAAGTTTTTTCTCAGGTAAGATTCCATATGCTTCAATCTCCAGAGTGCAAAATGTGGTTCATTGACACAATGGAATACTATTTAGCTATTAAAAATGACGACATCATGGATTTTGAAGGCAAATGGATGGCCCTAGAAAGTATCATCTTGAGTGAGGTAACTCATGATACAACTCTTAGACCATAGGAAACTTAATAAGTAGGAAGACCCAACTGTGGATACCTGAAACCCACTTAGAAGGAGAACAAAATAATTATGGGAGGCAGAGGGAGAAAAGAAACTGGATGAGAGAGGAGAGCAGGGAGAGGAAAAGAAAGGGCAGGATCAGGTATGGGGAGAGACAGGAGGGACACCCAGAGGGCCAGAAGAGTGAATCAAAATATGCAGCAGTAGGGGTTAGGGGTTAGAGGGCAGGGGGAACCTCTAGAAAGTTCCAGACATCAGGGATGTGGGAGGCTACCAGGACTCAGTAGGGATGACATGAGCTAAAATGCCCAACAGTAGGGAGGTGGAATCTGGAGAGACCACCTCCAGTAGATAGGCATGGGCAACCCAGTGACACTCCGAACCGAGATTCTACAGCCCAGAGGAATTTTTCATGTGTAAATTTTTTGCTAGAACATGATTCAATCAGTTAACATTGATTTGTTTTAACTACACACTATTCAAAACTCAGGTAGGGTCCTGTAGATGTCAATGTTTTCATTTGGAACTATTTGTCAGTTACTCATGGATGATTTTGAGGCTTTCTAGAATTTTCTGAAAGACAAACAAAATGGTAATTTCTACATTGTTTATCTTGTTTATGTGATGTATTTAATATATATTCACATGTGTGTATGGGTACATATGTCCTTGTATATGTATATGAATGTCAGAGGTCTGTAATGAGGCAGACCTCGTATTGCTGTCTACCTACATTGTTTTTTACAGAGTCTCTCAGTGAACCTGTAGTTCAATGATTCCGGTAGACCGTCTGATCGGTAAAGCCCTGGGATATATGCGTACCTTCCCTGCCCCTCTTCTTGTCTCATACTTCTAGAGCATGTTCAGCAATACTCTAACCACTGAACCACCTCTGCAACCCTTATGTTATCAGCCCTTTTAAAATGTTGTTGATAATTGTAGCAGAGAGACTGTATTACACTTTCAAAATTAATACAAAATGATCTATGCTAATGAGTAGCAGTGAAACAACTAATCTACTCCCATTGATTGCAGAGTCCTTAACAAAATGCTAATTTAATTAGGCTTTACCAGTTTTTATCTTGTATACTGATTATAAAATACTCAAGTAATAATGCAATCTTAAATACTAATAGTATTTAAATTTTATGAGATTTATGCATGCACACACTTAAAATTTTATTTCCTTTCTGTCAAAGCAAATATCTAAGATTTTTTTAATTCTACTTCTATTTATCCTTCACTTGATGATTTAGCAGGAGACAGTAGTCATAAGGTATCTAAGAAAGAAAAAGAAGAAGGGAAGAGGAGGATGAAGAGAGGAAAATAGAAGACTTTCTTTTTTGTTAGGAAGGATTTTTAGTTTACTAGTAAGGCCTAAGATGATTTGCTCAGAACCTAATAGTGTTCCTGGTTTGAAGTAGCACTGTACATAGTTAATTTGATAGCACTATCGTAACAGAAATACCACAGACTGCATAACTTCTCTCATAATTCTGGTATCTGCATGTGTAAGACAAGAGTCAGCAGGCTCAAGGTCTTTTTGAGTAGCTCCCCTAGGCTTGCAGATAGTCCCCTTTTCACTATGGTCCCTTTAGCCTCTGTTTATGCTCCCTCTCTTAGAAAGACAAAAATGCCCTAATGGCCCCATTTTTGCTTGACTATCTCTTCTTTATGTGAAGGTTCAGTCACATTGTGAAGTGCCAAAAGATTAGCTTTTACCAAATGAGTCTAAAGTATGTATTTTAGTCATTCCATGATCCTGGTCTTTCAATAAATTTCTGCTGATTGTGGGGGTAAATGAATAACAACTTAGAAATAAGAGTGATGCTCTTGAAACTATAAACTGAAGTGCTGGGAAAAGCAATTATCTTGATGTTCTTCAGATCACCCGAAGGCCTATAAGGCATCTGTTCAATCAGCTGACTTTGCCTTTTTTTTTCATTAATTTATCATCAAAATATCATAGGCAACCACTTAGACTCTTGTACATTTCACACCTTGATGAGATCAATTTTTCTAAAAAATATTTGCAGCAAAAAAAATCTTTCATTGTTAATTAATTCATGCACTAGCTACTTAAGCATGAAATCCATGCCAGGACTTTTGTAACCATAACAGAGAAAAGTTTAAGTTACTTTCTCTTCTTATGGCCCACCAGATCCAAAGCACATTCTTATGTATGGAAGTGGACGTTCTTTAGTATTCAGACCTTATCTATTTTTCAGTGTTCTTTCCCCAACTATTCCCATGATTATACTCATGTAGGAACACTTTTCTCTCCCTGATTTATACTTTATAGATATTGTAGCTTTCTATTTTTTCTACTTTTTTTTATCTGTTCCTTTACCTATAAAAAATACTTACCTTTTTCCATTCTAGCTTGAGTCCTGTCCTTTTCATAATATAATGAATATTCATGCTCTTCGTGGGTATATGAGGTGAATGTGAAGGATAAATTAAGTAAATGTCATTGCTGGGTGTCTGGGAAGAGGGCAAGAGACTCATGGGGAAAGAAAAGGTAAGAAAAGGTTCTGAACATTATGATGAGTTTTGTCAGTTCACGAAAGCAGATGTTTTGATCCTCATATGCTAGCATCTAGCCTCGCTCTTGTCATATATTAGGTACACCACAAATTTGGTTTAATGAGGTGTGTGTGTGTGTGTGTGTGTGTGTGTGTGTGTGTGTGTGTGTGTGTGTGTGTTTGTAGTCCTTGGTGAACATAGAGATAATTAATCCCAAATATCATGACAAACCACCTAGAACACAGTTGTTTCAAAAAATATATAAGGGTCAGTGAGATGGTACAGTGAGTAAAATTGCTTGCCACCTGGCCAAATACATGAATTCCATCCCATGAATCCATACTGTACGAGAGAACCAACTCCATGAATGTACACACACACACACACACACACACACACACACACACACACATAAACTCACACACACTCACACACAATCAAACTAAATAAATAGATGTGAAAGGAAAATTCAACTAGATACCAAAGAGCAACCAAACCCAATCCCAGGAATGGATTATTTTTCTCAGAATTGCTGGCCAATAAGGTCTTGTAGAGACACCCAAACTTTACATGCTATTGATGGTACATTTGCCTACTCAATAAAGTTAAAATTTTATTGCTGAAGATAACACAGACTGGAGTCATAGAACATGGAGAAAACAAACAGGTACAGTCCTGCAAACCTAACCATTATTTGCTATCTTAGAGAGTGCCGTGAAGTGCTATGCGTGCTACCAGAGAAAGAGTAATCATAGCCCTACCCAGCAATGAATTCTGCAAGCTACAATAATGACTAAATTATTTAAATTATTAAATTAAAAACATTGTGTGAACTTTCATCCAAAATGTAGAAACTCTTAGTACAGCTCTGTTGACCCTTTGAGTTTCACCTTATAAAAAATATTTTTCATGCAGTACAATTTCATCATGGGTTTGTCCTAAGTTCCTCCCAGATCCTCCCTTTATATCCTCTCTCTCTCTCTCTCTCTCTCTCTCTCTCTCTCTCTCTCTCTCTCTCCTCTCTGTCCCTCTCAGCTTCCTTCCCTGTAAAAAATTTAAAAAAAAAACCCTCAAAAGCATAAAAGTGAAAATTAAAACAAACAAGCACAATTTCCAACTCAGTTGTTCAAATTATCGCTTTAAATATTTATTAAATACAGACAGGTAGTCTACCACTAAATTTCATTGGCTATTCCAGTGAAATAATAAATATAAAAATATGTTGAGGTTTGATCTTTTGATATGTACCAAACAAGACCTGGTGGCTCCCAGCAATGAGAGAATCCCTGTAGAATGTGACTGTGCTCCTTAATTTAAAGCCATTGGTTAAATAAAGATGCCAACAGCCAACTGCAGGGCAAAAGAGACATAGGCAGGGGTTTGGGCTCCCCAGGCTTGGGGACTGAGGAGAGCATGAAGAAGGTGGAGAGAAGGGAGGATGCCATGGCATAAGAATCTTAAAATCATGGCCACGAGGCTGACCAATTGGAGTTAAGAGGGGCCCAGATGAAAAATAGTAAATATTAATTTAGCGTTATTGAAAGGAAAGTAAATTATAATAGCATAGAGGATAGATATTTGCCCAGCTTTAGTGCTGGTTGAGACTTATTATCAATAAAAGTCATATGTGCCTCTTACCTTGGAATTGAATAATTGAAGGCAGGGTAGAAACCTTTGATTGAGATTAAATATATTCCTCAACAGAAATACACTAAATACTAAAACCAACAAGCAGGCACGCTGTGCTCTATGTTATGTATGAGATTACATTGACACCCACATTCAATAACTTCACAAACACCTATTTTGAGAAAATTATTCCCAAACAAAATACTGTATATTCTTATAATGTCCTCAAATGCTAATTTCAGGTATTTGTCTAATAAACTAAATGAAACTGCCTCGTGCCTTTATATGTTGTCCTCTTGAAAGCCTATGAGCTGAAAGTCACTACCATCCTTAGAACACTTCTTAGATCATTGCCTGTGCTAAAAGTTGGTTTATATCTATTTATCTTCATCTTTAGAAACCATCTTCTAACAGTCACCTACTATAAAATGGACATTCCTTCCAGTGGATAGATTCAGATTCATATAAAAGGACCAACAGTCTATTGTCAAGTAAGATAAGGTAAGGTTCAGAGCAAGAGTTAGTGACACTTCTTCCACAAAGCTTTCAGTGATATCCACACCACTGTGCAGAGATGATCACAAGCTGTATTGGACAGAGTTCCACTGCTTGGTCACGTGACTTGTGCTTCTAAGACATGGCTTCCTCTTAGGCATAGCAAAGTTAGTGATAGTACTTGATTGACTTAGTCTCTTGAGAAATGCTTTAATGAATAATGTGCTCAGCCCTCTTAGCTTTCGTTTTAAGATAGCTTACATATATTAGTTATGGTTAGTAGTGGACATAATATTAATAACTGAATACTGTGACATGTTACAAATGGAAATAACTTTGTGTTCCACAACCAACGACTGGTAGAATTAATTATGACAAAACAAAAACAAAAATGGAACAGGATATTCTGATACATGAGAATGCATATTGATATGGAGAACATTTTAATCCAATATAAAGTGAGATTGTAGGTTACCTATCATTCCCCCAGAAAGCAGGCTGGGAAACCATTTATGTGATGTGGCCAGCAGTTAACTTGAAATTGGGAAACCTTAACTTTTTGTTATTTTACTCTGGTGCATTAGACTTGTTCACAGTGTGGGACTTCATAAAGCACATGAGCGTAACTGTATCTAGCTTTCCCAGCAAATGGGTCATTTACATAAAACACTGTAAAAATCCTATCACTTAGACACCCAAAATAAAATTGGTCATATATGTCATTTTTAGTTAAATATCTCAGAAGCCTGAGAGTCAATACAATAACTTATTTTTTATGTAATTGCTTTTAAAAGGCCATATCAAACAGACAATCATTCCTTTAAGTAGTCTTTTAGGTGTCCCATTTAGAGAGTTGCAGGTCAGAAATGGCAGAAGCAAAATCTGATGCATGCTCTCTGCTATGACTGTTTTCTTGAGATATATCCGTGCCTGACCATCCATCCTTCATTACCTCTTCCTGACTCTAGCAAGACCAGAAAAATTTAATACTAATTTCTTTTGTATTTTTTTTGTCTATTCAAATCTTATAAAGTAGTAATTTACAGGCAATGATATGCTTTCTCCAATGTCTAAATTCTCATGGGTAGCTGAAGGCTTGAACTCTTAGGATCAAATGACTTCATGCTATGATGGCTATCCCTACTAGATAGCTAGAGAGAAACTGAAACTGAGCCACTGTACTTGTCTATAGCCATCTGAGAAAATTGGAAAGATCCCTGAAATTGGCAACATCGAGCCATGACATTAACGCCAACTAAACTTGCTGTGGTCACTCTTCTCAAGTGAGGAAAGTACGTGCCTGATTGCTTAAGCGATCGATTGGCCAATTTTAAAAGATAATTGCAAAACAAATGATTTCTTAAGTCTTTCCCAATCATTTTGGATGCCAGAACCTGTGCCATTTCCCTTTCATAATCATGTCTTTGTGTTTGTGTGTCTAATAATCATGATTTCTTCTTTAATTGACTTATATTTATCTTTAGAGTTTTAAACTTACCTCTGGAAATAATTTTCTTTTCTTAAAGGGAGAAAATATTTTTACATAGAAGGTATGCATGTTTTCGGGATGTGTGTGTGTTTGTGTGTGTGTGTGTGTGTGTGTGTTTGTGTGTGTCTGTGTGTGTTTGTGTGTGTGTGTGTGTGTGTGTTGTGTGTGTGTATGTGTGTGTATGTGTGTGTGTATGTATATGTGTGTGTGTGTGTGTGTGTGTGTGTGTGTGTTTTTTGGTGTTTGTGGTTGTGTGTTTGTGTGTTTGTTTTTGGGTGTTTGTGTTTGTGTTTTTTTTTGTGTGTGTTTATGTGTGTGTGTGTGTGTTGTGTGTATGTTTGTGTGTATGTGTGTGTATTTATGTGTGTGTGAGTGTGTGTGTGTGTGTGTGTGTGTGTGTGTGTTAGGAACTGTGGTCCTGAATATCTATGCACATCCTTTATCATCATCCTACATCTACCCCTCTTCTCCTTTCCAGTATCCTTACCCTTCAGAGCTACTGATTGTGTCAAGTTTCCTTTTTCTTCTGTTTTTTCCCCTCTACCTTCTTCAATACTACTCTATGGTAAGGGAAGTAAAAGAGAAAAATCGGGCAACACACACACACACACACACACACACACACACACACACACACACCATAAAGTATGGCTTCAAGAAAAATGAAACAGAGCATTATGAGAAAAAATTTCAGGGAAAATGAACTTACTTGTCCCTTCCCCAAATCCTATTACTTCCTGTGTCCTTTCATCAAAACCCCTGACTCAGTGATGTTCCCTGATCCTTAGGCCCATGTTCAGCTCTGCATTGAAACAGAACTAGCCCCTTCCCTCCCATCTCTCCAGTGGGATGAAGCTTCTCTGACTTGGTTTTTCTTTCTTTTTTTTTATTTATTACGATTACTTCTCTTTTTCCTTATTCACTTTACTTGCTGCTCACTGCTTCCATGCTGGTCAACCCATCCTACAATCCTCTCCCCGATGCTCCGCCCCCCCACTCCCACCTCCTCTTCTCCTCCACCCCTCACCTGGATCAGAAAGTTCCAAGTGTGCTGAAGCTGCCAAAGGCAGTCTTTGGACTAATTTTCAAGGAAGATTTTCCCTCTCTTTAGTGTGGAAACTTATTTTCTCACAGAGATTTAATGAACTGTCCCCACGTCCTTAATATCCTGGGAACATCAAAGTGAAGACTTTTACTCATCCCGGGACACACACACCACTCTGAGAGAAACAAAACTGAATTTCAGTGGAAACTCTAATTCTAACCAGAGGGAACGCCATAGTAGATATCATGAGAGAAAAAAAGTGACAGAAATGTGTTTGTTTTACCAAGCTTCTCTGTCAGTTTCTCACACAGCTGCCATTTCTTCTGGTCAGACAGATAGTTCTTTTATTTTGATATGAAGATGACCATTTGCTTTTATGAAAATGAACTTACTTTTGGACTAAGGTCACATAGCCAGTTGACCATTGTGAACATTTTAAAATAAACGTCTAATTAATTATAAGGTAAATTGTTTTCATGCCCTGCTGACTCTGTTCCTGATAATCCGATCCCATGGTTCATTATTCATGGGCCATGCACAGAGTCTTACAAATTTTATAGAAATGTGGGCACACTAATAGGCTGCGAGTACAAATAAGCTGGCTTTATTTATTTCCTCGCATCTCGTGCATTGAGATGAGCTAACTTAATTTTAAACTGGTTCATACAAAGAGACAAGTGTGGGTAAATCTCTGGGCGCAGTTCACAGCTGCAGAGCTTCCCAATCAAATGGTTTGGTTTAAATGATGTGATGAGGATCTCTGAGAGGCTTTGCTGCCTTGTCCTGTGTCTTCCGATGTTCATGGACTGATTGAAAACTCAGACTTTGCTTTGCAGGCTTTTTGAAAAATGAAGTCAGTAAGTGTAGCAATGGCCTCTTTGCACTCTAATCTCTATGCTTTAACTCAGAAAAACAACAAAATCCCTCTAAAGATGTTCACTCCAAGTACTTAAGAACGAGGTTAAATATCGAAGAAATAAATTTGTGAATTTATCTCTTATTTCCTAAGCTATAAAAGCCAGCAATACAGGAAGAATTGTACAGTAATTCTGCCTTCAGTTAACTGTCCATGTGGTCATCGAATGATTTCCAGAAGCAGAAGTCTGCTCTTATCTGAAGGTGGCTCCCCGTGTATCAGGGCTTCCTCTGGACTCCAATTGTGGCATTAAATCTGCTCTAATTTTGCTCCTTATTTACTTATCTGTCTTAAATTCTGTCACATATTTCCCTGAGCTAAGACCATCATATATCAAGAGTTGGCTGCTACAAGGTGAATTATTTTACACTTCTAGGTCTAGGACTCTGACTAGAAATTATTTCTTTGCCTATTTTTCAGGTTTCCCTACATCGAATTCAAAACTCAGAGTCATCCAGATCGGGAAAGAAGGAAGTATCTTCATTCACATTCGCTTACTTTCTCCACAAATAAAGAAAGACACAAACAACCAAGAAAGTCCTGGAATATCTAAAACAATCTTGAAAAAAAGTTGGAGAATTAATACTTTCCAAATTCAAAACTGACTTCAAAGCCACCGTTATCAACACTGTCTGATATTGCCTTGGGTAGATACACAGATAAATGGAATATAGTTGAGAGTCTTGATTACTTTTTTCCCATTATGAGTGCTCTGACACAATTCAATGGCAGAATGATAGTCTCTTAAACTTGGTCCAGTGGCAACAGGAATGGGCCTCTAACAATGCCTTGGTTTTAGATTTCTCTTTTAATGGAACTGTGAAAAATAAAATTAAGTTACTTACAAGGCATCTAGATTAAGGCAGCCAGATCTAAGGCAATTATTGTTGTCATTTGGTATATCACTTAGCATAGAAACCTAAAATCCTAAAACAAAACAAATAAACAAAAAAGACACCCCCATAATAAACAAACACAAACGTACCATATACACAAAAAGGATTATTGCTGATAACCGAGGTCATCAAAATTGGATGTTGTCAATTTTGGTCACTAGATATACTCTGACTTTAGTTTTTCTGGAATGACTGGCCCACAATATAATTGAAATATGCCATGACTGTTCAAGGTTTAAATATATTGCAGCAATAGTACAGTTGTCAAACTGTATCAGACTCGTTCGTGTGATAGGACCCAATCCTTGCTAGACGCCATTTTAGTTGGACAACAGATCAAGACTGCTGCAATCCCTTTAAAAGAAACCTATTTCCTTAAGTTCCCTTATACCCAAATCTGATGCTCTACCGGAATGTTCAGGAATTAGTAGAAAGTTCTGAGAAATCTCAGTTGCCTCAGAAGGCATGGGTTATTTCAAGGCCTGGAAGATGACCTCTTGATTCTTAAAGTAAGAAGAATCTAGAAAAAGCAAAGAAAGGCTGCTGCAGCTCCTGTCGTTAAGACTGGGGTGGTGGTGGTGGGGTCTTTGTTTTCCCCAAATGATAGCTTTACATATTAGTTTATACTTTTCCTGTATGGCATATTTTATTTCATAAAATGACACCAAATGGTGTTTATGCTTTCCTTGAATATCCCATGAATATCTTATGTGTCCTAGGAAGAAATATTGTTCAAGTAACTTCAGATTCTAGTCGAGTGCCCCAGCTCTTGCAAAGGGGCCACCAGCAATGCTTTGTGAAGTTCACCCTCAGGGCTGGTCAGCGGGGCACAAGGCAAGAGAAAAAAGTGGCATTTTAAATTTAGGGAGCATGATTTACAGAAGAAAAGTAAAACCACAAAGGTATTACATTTAGAATAGTCTTCCAGACATTTCAAAATAAAAACAAAAGGCAACTTATTTGTGTTCCTTTATAATCAGTAAATTTTGATACATCAACTAATATATCAGTCTTCTTATTGAACCATACAGAGAAGACTTATATACTTAGTGGACCATTCAGAAACCATATTCTACTAAAATTATCTTTAAGTCACACAGAAATATAGCAACTTTTTTCTTTTTTCAGTAGAAGTATAATGTTGGTAATGAGGAACGAAGTGGAATCTACATTCTTACTTTGGTATGTATGTGTTGGTATAATATACAAATACGTATGTAAACACATATGGACCGAAACAGAATGATTTTGGTCCATGAGTCAGTGAAGATACAAGGTTTTTGTTCTATTTTAGGGGCAAAGTTTTGCATACACTATCATTGCCAAACACTCTGCTTTCTTCATAAGAAGAATAATAAAGTGTTTACCTGTTTTCACCACTAGAAAGAATGAATAAGACTAATTGTTTAAAGATTTATTTATTATATGTAAGAACACTGTTGCTGTCTTCAGACACACCAGAAGAGGGCATCAGATCCCATTTCAGATGGTTGTGAGCCACCATGTCGTTACTAGGATTTGAACTCAGGACCTCTGGAAGAGCAGTCAGTGCTCTTAAACACCGAGGCATCTCCCCAACCCCAAGACTAATTTTCTTTTAAATGAGAAAATATTCTTTGTGGAGTTAAGAGGCATTTTCAAGCTGAATTTTACAAATCCTCTGCTCCTTTTGCCTTCTGGTCTGATAAGTGAAGAGCGTTTCACCTTGTCCCCAAGTCCATGTGTTCCTGTTTACTGATAAGGGAAACAGTTTAAAGGGAGGGGTGAAGCAGTCACTTTTCAGACCTTCCCAGAAGTCCACCATTCATCCCTTTAGCTGTTCGTGCTTATGTCCACACATCCCTGCTCAGAACTGCATTTTTTATAAGATGCCATCCTTGCTCCCTCAAGGCTTTCTTGACTACTCTATTCCCCACACGGCATTCTCTTCCTCTTCCTAACGTCTATTCTTCATGTCATATCTAAGTGATATTTGAGAAGCGTTTGTCTCCTTACGGCTGCCATTCTATGCACATGGTATAATGGTTGCCTCTTTGCCTCAAGAGATTTTCAGTTATCCAGTATAGCCACATACATCCATTATATCTAGTATCTATAGCCTTCAGACACCTCATTGTGATAAGTTCTCACTGTCTCATTTCTCCTCTGTGCTAATATTAAGAAAGTAAAGCAGAGCTAAATCCGGCAAAATTGCTCACCATGAAGCAAGCTTCCAAGAGAAAATGAAGCAGAATGAGGTGAGAGAAAAGTTCAGGGAATTTGTTTATTTATTTTTTATTCATTTTTACCTGTTTGTCTCTTTCTCAAATCCTATTACCTCCTTTGTCCTTTTTACCTTGCACTCATAGGTCTCATCAAAGCCTCTGAGGCAGTGAGGTAATCAGCATCATTCCTAGATAAGCACGCCCACATTGAACTCCACATCACAATACGACTGCAGCTTTCAGTCCCAGCTCTCCAGCAGAATAACCCTGCTCTGGCTGTCTGGAAATCAATCTGCTTACATTACCCTGAAGGTATTGCTGGTCTATTCATATTCTTTCTTTCTGTGTGCTACCCAGTTGAAAGAGAAGTGGAACTAATATATACAAAAGGAAACAATGAGAAAGGGGAAATGAATTTCCTTTTTTGCTTTGTTCCATGAACATATGAGCTCAAGAGATTTCAGAAGTTCACTTTAATTGGTAGCCCTTAGCATCCACTCAAAAAATAGGAAATAATATTCCAATCACAGCATGCCTAGAAACCAGTATACTGTTTAAAAATCACAAAAGTTTCTCCCCCACCCCTGGCAAAGGTCCACCCAGGGAAGGTATGGTTACTGAACGATCAGAGCCATTTATTCTGAATAGTAAGTGTCCTGCAGCAAGAGTTAGGTTAAATTCATCCTGGAAATCCTGTCCTAATAACTGCTGATACGATTAGCTTCTGCACTGTCCTAAATTTTGTTTGCTCAACCACTTAAAATGTTTTTCTGTAGTCCCAACCCTTCCGTTCTTCTCTTTGTTCTTCTTAGTTTTATTCTTACACCATTAATTCCTGAATTTTATCGTTATAATCGTTAGATGGCTCTGGGTTTAACTAATTTTCCCTAAAGGAGTGTGTCTCTAGTTGTTTAAATGCTTCCTCATTGTTCCACTTCATCAGATCCACTCTATGCCCTGACCTCCAACGCATCAGTGACAAGACCAGACCTGTTCCCATTCTCGGCAAGCTTATCCATGCATCAGCGCAGGCAGCTCACTGGTAAAGATAATCATGAGAAAATGTCTTGAAGGAAAGCAAAGAGAATTCTTGTAAAAGAAGAAAAATGAATGAATCAATACTAACAACTCGCGGAAAGGGTTGCTCATGAGATTTCAGAGCTGAGGACTTTATCCTGAAACACAGATGAGCCAATTCCATCACCCTACATTCAGTATAGTTCTCTCTACAGATTCTCCTTACTTTCTCACTTGAGACAAAACATGAACCCTGCTTACTGTTGAGGGTTCTCTTGCATAAATGACTTTTGAAAAATATATATCAGGCTTATCCTTTGGATCTCACTGAAGACTGACAGAGGACGGTGCTTCCTCTCTCACTTCTCCTTGGAAAGCTGTGCTCTGAGATTAGGGAGCGGTTGTCCTCACTGGTTGTGATGCCCTCTTTAGATATGCTTCCAAAGTTCTCCGGCTCCTGCCTAACCATATCACACTCTATCCTAGCATCCCATTTGTGCCTCTCATATCATCTCCAGCCTACAATTATGATCATCGCTTTCTTTTTGTTAATTGTGAGGTATATTTTCTCACTGGAATAGAATGGCATAGAGTGATGGGTTGGGCAAGGGGTACTGGGGAGACAGAGGTAGAGAAAGAGAGATTTGTCTTACTTACGTCTCAACTTCTTAAACGTTTGGAAATCTCTGGCAGTGATAAAGTTAAGATGAGATGTTAATCATAATGATGATGATGATGAATATTTTTATGTTATTATGTGAAGGGTATTTGGGAATATAGTACAGTCAAGATACAATAATCAAACAGTGGATGCTAATCCTTCAAGTACTTAAGTATCATCAATAATAACAAACAGTGAAATTTGTTAGAATAGGGGTAAAGTTAGGTCACTGCAAACATCCTTTAACTGCAATTATACATGTTATTTTTCTACAAATCCCACAAATGGGGGTTACATAAGACTCTCCTATTAACCAGACAGGGAGAGATTTGTCTTAGAAAGCTAACATTTATGTGGATAGCTTATTTCCTAAACTATTTGCTACTGTTAGGGTCCAAGAATACAGTTTTAATCAGTTTTCTCTTGAGTATTTAGCATTGTTCATGCGGGAGCAAAATTTCCAAGATATTTAATACCTTTACAAAACATTAATTAGCAACTGATGTATATCTTCTCATATGCAAAAGAAAAGCCTCAAAAATTCACTCAAAACAAAGAGCTATCTAGATACCTCAGCTATGGTGCACTTGCATAGCATGATCAAAGTCCTATATGTGGACACACTCCGCACTCACACATATACACACTCGCTCACTTTACAACACGTATAAATGATGTCCTTCCAGAGCATAGGGATGAAATGAAGTTCTATGAAAATCTGTTTCGTTTAGCCAGCAAACATGTCTAAGTAAAACCCTATAGCTGGTAGGCATGTGAAAGAGACTGCCACGCTGAAGCCCTATCAGTGGTCCTCTTTCTGGGTGGCCCTTCATCACTACAGGATGAAACAGAACATCTAAATTTTATCTTCCTCCCTTCCCGTGGGGAAAAAAAAAGTCTTGTACACTATTAAAGGCCAAAGTGCTGAGATTGTCCGACAGAGTCTTCCTTCTTTGTGAATTATTTATGTAGGGATGGATTGTTCCAATCACTAAGCCACTGAGTTGAGAGGGCTGTTAAACAAGCCCGCTGCTGCTGCTGCTGCCTCTGCTAAACCTGAGCTGTCAAGCAGATGGGGCGTTAACCTGCCAGAGACTCCTCTGTAAGTGTGCAGGGCATCACCACCTCTCCACAGGAAAGATCCTCCAAGCTTCTGTTTTAGTACACTCTGGATCCAGTTTTTAAAAAGAACTTTAAGGATAGACAAACTTCACCTGCTTAATAACAAAGCAAGTAATTTGTACTTCATAGCACAGCTTAAGTTTTGCATGCTATGGACTGATGTTGGGACATATTTTCTTGATCTTTCTTTCTTCTCTTTTGATGCCTTTTGGGGGGATTTTTATTTTCATTTCTCCTCATAAGATAATAGGTACTCTATGATCCCCAAGCATTCTGTGTGAACCACTTAGCCTACCTCAGTATTTCAACATCTAATTATTACATCGGCACTGGTTTCTTGATGCCGTATTAGAGAATACAGGTTCAGCAGTAAACATAGCCATCAGGGTTCTGTCTTAGTGGAGGTTGCAGAGTTCCCAGTGCTGTCTCGTCCTGCCTGCTTCCTCATTTCTCTCGCCCTGCTATGCACTTGACTTGTTTCTTTTTAGGTTGCTATGGGACTTTATTCAGAACACATAATCTCTAACACAGAAAGTAATTTGGGATCAAAATGAAGGACTATTTTAACCTAGGAATTTACCAGAGGAGTCTAAATAGTTAGAAAAAGTAAAAATTAATTCACAAACAAAAGGGCTTATAATCTGAACCATAAGTTTTTGGAAGTAAGGAACTCTTCCGTAGAGAAGACTTTCTATGTATAATGGTCTAATGTAAGAAGACTTTTCATCTTGTATCTCTCCAGTTGTCTATTACACAACATTATTTGGAAGGCTGTGATGATCAGAATGGACAAAGAAAGATTATTATATTTTAAAAAACTAAAGGTTAGGGCTGGAAAGATGGGGTCATCGTGCAAACATGCTTGCTACAAATCTTGACAACATGAGTTAAATTCCCAGACCCCGCACGACCGAAGGAGAAAACCAGTTGTTCTCTGACCTCCATATGCATACTTCAGCACGTGTGTATACACTTGATTAAATGTAAAATTTAATGGTAATAAAGCTTAAGAAATTAATGTGTTGTTTATGCTGTAATGAAAAGGAATCAGGCCCATCTGAATGTCAAGCCCACAGATACCAGGCCTTGGAGCAGAGAGCCTCTGGTGTTCTCATCATTTACACACCAGCTCCCAAGCACATGAATGGATAGAGAATTCTTTCCTTTGCTACTTTGAGCAGTAAGACCTTCAAATGGCTCTTGCTTCTTACCAATAAAATCAAAACAGTCAACCTAACAACCAACCAAACAACCAACCAACCAAACAAACAAACAACACTGTCAAAAAGCCAATTATATAAACGCATGTGTGTCCATATGCCTTGGAGAGTCAAATGGGAAAACTCCTAGTAAATAAATGGTGTTTGATAAATATATTTTGTAAAGCATTGTTCTTTTTTTCTGAATTTATTTTTGTAGCATCAAATCTCAGTATAATTGGCCGTAAAATGCAATTTCCCCTTGCACTTAGCTTTATATTTAAAATTAAGGATATTCTTCTTTGTCTTTTTTCTTGCTTTGAACTATGAACAACTATATTTTTTACTTATTTCTGCCACAGGCTTATTTATTATTTCAAACAAAAGAAGTATAAAAAAGGAAAATACAGTATCATTATAGCATTCTCAAGTAGTTAAATTATTCCAGAATGCAGTTTCATGAAATATATAATATCAAAGCCTAAGAAATTATATGTAATTTCCAAGATACATGAGTAAGAAACCTTCAGATTGGCAGTGTTTCACTTTCCCGGGTTCTTTCAGGTCTCGTAAGATAAAATTCACACTGGAAAAGATCTGAAAGTTGTACTAGTAAGCAATCCATTTCTTTTGTGTGTCTAGGCTAAGAGTTGAAATGATTCAGATTTGGACAACCCTGCTAATTGTGAGAGACAGGTCCTCTCATTTGAAACGCTTTGATGTGCACAATCCCATCACATCAGAACTATTCTACATGGAGAAGACAAAGAACAGTAAGATCAGAATCACAAGATGGGACAAATTGAATACTGGGTGACAAGGTTATTGGAACAGGCTCTAATCTTAAAGGACATGTATAATAACTGGAGTAGCCAAACTGCTAATTCTTTGTTGTCAATGAGATTGAGAGAAGATAATCAAAATTTCAGTTGCTATAGCATCAAAAATGACCTGTGAGATTCCTGAAAGGCCCTGGAAAGAACATAAAGAATTATAACATGCTTAATGAAATATATTCGTTCCTGTCTACTTACAGCAGTTTAGAAGAACTACACAGAGACCCATGTTCTGGGGGGATTTCAGGCCCAGCTGTTATTTATATGAGTGAGCTTGGGCAGTTATCATTTCTGCCTGTGATTACACTTTTCACATGCCCTAGGCAGCACTAACCTTATGGACACTTCGGATATATGAACCCATTTCACGTTCACAAAAATCAGTAGGCGCATGATGTCAGTAGTCATTTACAAACACAGAAATTGAAGTCAGGGAGGTTATGGTAGTAACTGTAAGATAAATAATTTTATAACCTAAGTGTAAATATGATCCCAAGAGAATGCTATACCAACTATAGTCCTCATTTGATTACATAATGTTAATTCAGAAAGTTACATAGAATACGTCAAAGCTAGACTTGCAGAGCACCCAGTAAGCACTGACAGGTTCATTTGTCATCACTATTTGGGTCCTAAATGTGTTCCATTAGTGTCTGTGGTGGTTTGAATAAGGGTAGCCCCCAAAGGCTTATATATGTGAATGCTTGGTCATTAGGGAGTGGAACTACTTGAGAGGAATTAAGTGGTGTGGCCTTGTTGGAGAAAGTGTGTCACTTGGGGTGAAATTTGAGGTTTCAAGTACTTAAGCCAGGCCCGGGCTCTCATTCCTTCCTTCTGCTCACAGATCCAGATGTAGAACTCTCGGCTCCTCCGGCGTCATGTCAGTCTGTGTGCTGCTATGCTTCCTACTCTACCCATAATGGGCTAAACCTCCGAAACTCTAAGCAAACCCCAACTAAATGCTTTCGGTTTATAGACACTGGCATTGCCAGGGTGTCTCTGTATAGCCAGAGAGCATTGACTAAGACAATATCTAATACAAAACAAAGGAAAATATAATCAATAGTGAATTATCACTTATTTCACTAGTTACTATGATTCTTAGATGAAATGGTAAATCAAGAGAGAGCATTCAAGTAAAATTTTGTGGTTGGCTAAATTGGGTGTCAAGCATGAGTTTCTTCCTATTGAGTGATCTTCAAGTCTAAGAAGGTAGCCGTTGATTACCCCCGGGATATAAATGCCACTATTACTCCTTTCAAAACAACTTGCAGTACAGATTCATAGCTGCGGTTCATAACCATTACAGCTGGATAGAACTATTGATTGCTGTTCTCAATTGGAAATGTGTGTGTCTAACACAAACCTCACATATAAGACTCAGAAATATCTTTAGGAGGGGACAGAAAAATAGTAAGTTCCAGTGGGCCAGGAGTTCTGCTTAGTGATAGTGTCTTCTTTAAATGGGTGGGGGTGAAAGAACTCAGGGAGGAGAGAGTGAATCTGGAAGGAACTGGGAAAAGTAGGGCAGTTAGATGCGATCAAAATATATTGTATGAAATTCTAGCAGAATTAATAAGATATTATTAAAAATTATAAAAATATTACTATAAATTTTTCTATTTTTCTTTTTTTTTCTGTGTATACTTGTGGCCATTCTTGTTCCATGGTTCACCTAATAAGGTAAGAGGACAACTTGTGAGACTGGTTTTTTTAACCGTATGAGTCAGAGGGATTGAACTCAGGGTATCATCAGGATTAGGGGCAAGTGTCTTTATTCACTGAGCCACATGGCCAGCCCAATAATTACATTTGAAAATGATCTGAAGGCCTATTTTCTTAGTTCCTTCCAAAAAGTAAAACAGCCAGTACCAAGATAGAAGCATAACAGAGAGACTAATCTGTTGCATATGATGCAAGCCTGTACTGGGAATTCATGCGAAGGCTCATGGACTTAAGAGCTGACAACAAGCAGGACGCAGTACAGAGTCATACTCATGACCAGGATTTATTGTGTGCTTCAGAAAGTCACAAAAACATCAGCAAAGAGACAGGGGTATGAGGGAAACTTAGAAGATATCAGGTGCAAGCCTCCAGGAGCTGTTTCCCAAAGGAGACACTTGGGATTCACTTAATTCCCCCAGTAACAAGTTGTCACAACAGTTGAAATGCGGTTCCCTGGGAAAGCTCATTAGAGACTTGGTGTATAGAGTTTTATTGAGATCTCATCTTGTAAGCAGCTTCTGCTTCATATTCTCCAAGATTCCACAGTCCCAGAAGGCTAGCAAAAGTGCAAGTGTTTTGGTTTGTACGTCTAGTTAGGATACAGTCACTGGCTCTTGTCAGCTAAGGAATAATATGAGTCTTCCTGAACCCTGGTTCTTAGATGTCAGACAAGGGTGACATACGAGAGCATGTCTACCAAACATTAGCAATCTCAGGCCTGCTGAGATCATTCTTTCTATATAATGCCTTGGGGGGGTTGAGAGTGAAAAATATGCCTAGCTTTTTCGGCTTCGCATTGCTTGCTAAGGAGATACAAGCTAAGTCGAGAGGACTTGGATACACAGATAAAATGAGGAGTGCATGCAGAATCTATCCCCACTTTTCTGTTCTGTGCACTAGAGGCGAAAGGTCGTGTGCTGCATACATGTATTGCGTCACTAGTAGCTGCCTTTTTATTTATCGCAGTTTCCTCTTATACAGAAGAGAGCTTTAACAATAATCATGAAAGGAGATGTGTGCACTATACGCCCATGGTCTATGTGAAGTGGACTTGCAATTTAAAGGTAACCTCTGGAGTATGCTTGGGCAGAATGAGAAACACATTTACAAGGTCTACTCCTTAGAGAAATCATCTACTCAGTTCAGAACCCAGTGTTTTGAATTTTGCAAATTCACTCCCACTTGTGGCCATTTGAACATTTTACAGCTATTTATCTGTATGAATCCCCCCCCTGTACATGAAACTGCCTTGAAATCACTGAACTTTTATGAAACTCCTTGGATTCCATGTTGCCCTCTGGTACTTACACCTTCAACTTAGTTTCGCCTACTGAGAAAACCTGGTTTTAGCTCCCGGATATAATTACCTAACCCAAAATAGACTATATTCCTCCCTATTCAAAACAGGAAATTAAAAGCAAAGGTATAAGAATAAAATCTTCCTGTATTATTATTATTATTAAGATACCATTGTTGGCTTTATTTTGAAATTGTGACTATACTGCCTGAACCCACAAAAATAAGATGATGTGTCTCAGTTATCAGAATGGTTGATTGATGTACAGATGCATAAAGCTGAGTATTGTCACACAGGTCTGTAACCCTTGCACTCCATGTGTTGGAGGCATGAGGATCAAAACTACAGTGTATCTTCATTTACATGTCCAGTTCTAAGGTGGACCATACTTCATGGGGAGAGAGAAGAAGGGAGGTAGACTGGAGAGGAAGAGAAGGAGGGGAAGGAGGAAAGGCGACTAGAGAGGACAGGCAAGAATGTGGATGATTACATTTGTGAGCAGAAGACACTAAGAGGTGTCTGGGAATAAAACTTGTAAATTGCTTTTCTTACAGTTATAATTGCACATGCAGAAGGCAAGACTATAATATTTAGAATTCAATAATATATATTATATATATTTAAAAGTTTCATCTTTAGAGTTCTTTAAAATAATTGTATTAAAAAAGAATTTAAAAAAGAATTATTAATTGAAATTGGATCCCACTGTGGAGCAAAGGGGTTTTTTTGGGGGGGAGGGTTGTTTGTTTGTTTGTTTTTTGTGAGAGCAGACACATTTCATCATTTCATGTCATGCTAGCATTGTAACTTGTGGAGGAGGAGGAGTTGAGACTGAATTCTAGCTACTTGTTTTCAGTCCTTACAAACAGTTTAAATTAAAATGTGTGTGGGATTTATTTACAACTTTTTAACACCCTTGCGGTTATATATAGCTGGTAATGACAGCAGAATAAAAGTGCTAGATTTATTTATACTTTAAAGTATATTTTAATATTGAAAAGAACAAAAGAGCATATATTTTTAAACTATCACTTGTCTGGGCACTGTTATTCTAAAGTATCTATTATTTGAGCTTGTTAATAATTAAAAATGTTTACTTGCTTCCATGGAAATAATTAAGTCACTTTTAAGAGGAATACTAGAAAGAAACATTGACAGAAACGCCCTGCATTTATGCGGGTGTCTGTGCTGCCTTCAGATTGTATTCTTTTTCCCAACAGTGATACTACTACAAGAGGGAGAAACGAGAACACAGTAGTGGGAGTTTTCTCTAGAATTCTTAAGCACTGAGGAAGTACAGAATACTTTCTTGGAGTGCATGCTGACAGGAGCCTGATATAGTTATCTCCTGAGAGGCTCAGCCAGAGCATGACAAGTACAGAGGCGAATGCTAGCAGCAGACCGTTGAACTGAGAAGGGTTCCTCATTGGAGGAGTTAGAGAAAGGATTGAAGGAGCTGAAGGAGCTTGCAACCCCATAAGAACAACAATGCCAACCAACCAGATCTCCCAGGGACTAAACTACCATCCAAAGAGTACACATGGGCAGACCCATGGCTCCGGCTGCATATGTAGCAGAGGATGGCGTTGTGGGGCACCACTGGGAGGAGAAGCCCCTAGTTTTACCAAGGCTGGGCCCCCAGTGTAGGGGAATGTCAGCGTGGAGAGACAGGAAGAGGTAAGTGGTTGGGGAGAGGGAACACCCTCATATAAAAGGGGGGAGAGGTATGGGATAGGGGGCCTATGGACAGGAAACTGGGAAAGGGAATAACATTTGAAGTGTAAATAAAAAAATCCAATTAAAAAAACAAAGCTAAAAAAAGAATACTTTTTTGAACAATCAATAGTAAGGTAGAAATTGAAGGGAATATTACATAAATATTTAGAGGTGAGGGGCTATGAAGACAATGTTTTTAAAAACCATAGGATACAGAGAAGAACTTCTAAGACAACAGTTTATGCAATAAATCTGGCATTTAAAAAAAAATCCAAATAGTCTAATATACCTCATGACACAACTGAATGCAAAGTTAAAAAACATTGGAACAAAATCAGATCAAATACAATATAAAAAATAAAGTAAAAAAAAATCAATACAGCCAAGAACTGTTTTCTTTGAAAAAATAAAATTTCTATCTCTAAAGGGATAGGGAGGGAGATGGAGAGGGAGGAGAAAAAAAAGGGCAAGGAAGAAAACAAATGAGATATAAAATTAGAAATGGAAATGGAAAATCACAGTAGGTACCTCAAAAAGTATCATTAGGAACAACCATAGGAAATTGTATATTAATACATTGAATGACCTAGAATAAATCAGTAAATTCCTAGAAAAATATAATTTTACAAGATTGGAAGGAATAAGAAACTATAGTATGCCGATAAGAAATACAGAATGAAGTAGCATGTTAGGCTGGCTAATCACAGAGAAGCCAATAGCTGTGATATGGAGTATTAATAGAATAAAAGAGTATAAGACACTTGATCAACTCAAAGCAAACCAGTGTGTTCTCTATCATGTGCCCTGTAGATTTGATGGCCTCTTTATCCCTGGATATCTCTGTGTTTTGAAACTCTCTTTTTTCTCTTTTCAGTTTAGTAGGTTTTAAATCATTAACCATTAGATCAAATACCTTTTATCTGTGTGTGTGTGTGTGTGTGTGTGTGTGTGTGTGTGTGTGTGTGTAGCTTATGCACACTTGTAAATACATGAATGAGCGCTTATGTGTAGGCCCGAGAAGGGTGTTGAGAATTTGCTTTGTTACACTCACTTTATTCCTTTGAGTCTGGGTCTCATGCTGTACTAGAAACTACTCTGGTGCCCAGGAATTCCCAGAAGCCTCTTGTCTCTTCTCCCTAAGGTGCTGATGTTATAGATACATGTGGACACACCCAGAATTTTAATGTGGATGCTGGGAAATGAAGTAAGGCTTATACTTCTGAAGCAATTGTTCTCAATCATTGAACCCTCTCCTGTGTGGTCTAAGACCTTCTTGAATTTTTCCATTTGGTTGGCCTTTACCACAAATCCTTAGTTATTCCTTTCCAGTCTGTTCCTTTTAATTTTTTTTTTGGATAGTCTATTTATGTACATTTCAAATGTTATCCTCTTTCCTGGTTTCCCCTCCACAAACCCCCTATCCTCTCCTCCCTCCCCCTGCTTCTGCCGCCTACTCCCACCTCACTGCCCTGGCATTCCCCTACACTAGGGCATCAAACATTTACAGGACCATGGGCTTTTCCTTCCATTGATACCAGAAAAAGCCATCCTCTGCTACATATGCATCTGGAACCATGGGTCCCTCCATTTGTACACTTCGGTTGATGGTTTAGTTCCTGGGAGCTCTGAGGGAATTTGTTTGGTTGATATTGTTGTTCTTCCTATGGGGTTACAAACCCCTTCAGCTCCTTCAGAACGTTCCCTACCTCCTCCATTGGGGTCCCCATGCTCAGTCCAATGGTTGGCTGCAAGCATTCACATCTGTATTTGTCCGGAAATTGAACAGAGGTATATAGCATTAGGGGATGGGAAACTGGGGGTAGCCACCAGAAAGTCCCAGATACCAGGAAAGCAAGAGGCTCTCAGGACCCAACGGGGATGAAATTGTCTGAAATACCCAGCAAATGGGAGGGAGAACCTATAGAGACCATATCCAAAGGTTAGGGAAGGCCCTCCGTTGAGGGATGGGGTGACTTATTTATCTGCAAATTTTTAACCCAGAATTGCTCCTGTCTAAAGGAAATACAGGGACAAATTGTGGAGCAGAGAATTAAGGAAAGTCCATCCAGAGACTGCCCCACCTGGGGATCCATCCCATATACAGACACCAAACCCAGATAACTGTTGCGGATGCCAAGAAGTGCTTGCTAACAGGAGCCTATTATAGCTGTCTCCCAATCTGTTCTTAAGCTCCAATTTCTTTCATTCTTAATTTTAACTATTTACGTTATCTTGCGAAGTTCAGATACAGAATCACTCAAGAATGTTTCCCCAAAATATTTCCCAAGAGCCTGAGACGTGATGTGGCTGAACTTACCCCCTTACTCAGCTAGATAATTGGGGATCATTTTACACCACTGGCTGTAACCTGTCTCTATATTTGAACAAAATTCTAGACTTGGAAAGACCCAATTCTGCTAAATAATTACCTCATTTCTTCATTTTACTGCCTTGGCACTGGCTTCAATTTTTGTCCCTGTTTTCCATGATAATATTGTACTACCTTTAAGATGTTATTCAGGATAATAATATTATCAGATCACCTGTTTGCATAACATCCTTCAATAAGTCCACAGTATTTATGAAAACATAACTCTGTATTATAAATGTTTGTTTAGTGACAAGTCTCCCACTGGAACATGGAGAGTCTTCTCCCAACACATCTGTCTAGACATTCTACAGACCAGCCAGCCTTAGGTAACTGCTCCTTTCTATTCCACTGGATCTCCAATCACCACCACCTTTGCTTTCATGATCTGAATATGAAATATCCTTTATAGTCACGTGTGTTGAACAACATGGTCACAACTCTTACTGGTACTATGGCACATAGTGAAAATCTTAGAGATGAGTCCAAGCCAGAGGAAATATATGGCATATGACAGGAAATGAAGACATATCTTTGAAGCCTATAACTGGTCCTCACTCCCTTCTTTCTCGTTTCTGTCTGCAGGCAAAAGAGCACAGTCCCTTGAGCTGTGACCCTCTGCCTTATGATAGAGACAGGATTAATAGAGCCCAGGACTGGGGACTGAAGACATGACATAAACCTTCCTTTAAATTATTTAAATTTGTTAGGTGTTTTGTCTTGGAGACAGCAAATCTGACTGATGCACCCACACGTGAGGAGCATCAGAAGTATATATTGTAACATTTATGATCATAAACTTCATTCATATCATGACATTAATGAGGGAGAAATTATGATTTCCCCATCATAAAAAATTTTAAAAAGCTAACATAGGAGCTTACATTTCTTCCTGTGAGATTCCTAGATGAAATTCTCTTGCCTAGAAAATTGTGGTGGATAACAGAGACTTCATATAGCTATCATCTAGAAATTAAGCTAACTGGGAAGGAATTCTGAGCTAGATATCAACATAGACCAGCTTTCCCACAGTGATAATGATGATGGCAAGGACATTAATGCTTTCTGTCAGAATACAAGGAGGTATTTGAATGAAAGGTGTTACCCAAAATAACATTGTTTTTACAACGGAGCAGGATTGACAGAGCCCCACTTGATTCAGGTGTGACTACCTTACACACTCACAGAACTTAGTTCATTCTCCAGGCACTGATCTACCCTGTGAAATTTCTGCATGTTCACAGTTGGGTGGTAACAGGCCTAACTTATCTAATCTTCCTCACTCATTTCTTCATTATTGTTTACACATATATATATATATATACACACACACACATATATATATATATATATATGATAGCACATTGCTCTAATCATCTAATTAACTAACACTCTTCCTAGATCATTCTTGAACAAGCCATTGACATCATTGAAATGCAATGTGATATTTACATGAGCACTTTAGTTTTTGAGCTTAAAATATATATCTATGAGAAACCCTACTTATGGTGGATTACTCATTTCCCTTGTTATGATTTAAAATTTCAAACCATGATAGTCCATATTGCCTGTTTCAGTTGATAAAAGAAGCTAGAACATCTTATCTTAAAGACTTTATCATTTATAAAGCCATAGTATATGAATTTAGGTATAAAACAGTAATGATGTTCACTCCTTCCCCAAACATTTCCTGGCTACTTACTTTGAGCCTAGTACCCTAGCAGGTCTGCAAAAACTATTCTGCATGTACTGATTGTTGGTATTCTGTCTAAGTTCCAACCCCACAGCTACCTGGCAGCAGCCAGGCATGCTCTGCCCCACAATTGCCTGGCAATAGCCAGCTGTGCCTGACACTATGTAAGGGGCTGCTTGCCCCCTTCTCCCTCTCTTACTCCTTCTTACCCCCTCTCTCTCTTATTCCCTCTTACCCTCTCTTCCCCCTCTTGCTTTTGCTCTTCTCTGTTCTTGCCCCCATCCCCACTCCATGTGCCCATGGCCGGCCACCTTTCCTCTCTTCTTCTACTCTTCTCTCATTAAACCTTCCACATGGAGCCATGGTGTCTTAGTATTTTCTGTCCGGGCATGGGCTGAGATTCGAAATCCTGACACTGATGTACCCTGTGAAGTTTCTGCATGTTCACACTTGCATGGTAACATGTTCACCGTATCTCATGCACCACACTCATTTCTCATTATTGTTTGTATATGTCTGTACCCTTAGTGGGTCTACAAGCAGTAAGCAGGCAGTGATTTTCTATTATTCAATTTTTGCTCCTCCCTCCCTCCCCATCCAGCTCTAAAGAAAAGAGAAGAAAAGTTAGAAAAGAAGTAAAGAAGAAAAGAAAAGAAAATGTAGCTCAAGGCTGCTACCTGAAAAATGGCTGGTAATAAAACCTTAGTTATTAAAGTCAGAGTGCAGGTCACAAAGGAATAATAGTCAGCCTTCTAAGTCTGCCCTGGGGCTACTCTGGGACCTCAGTGCTGTCTCTTCCCTGATTTCAGGCAGGCAGAACACCACAGTGAGCCTTTGCTGACTGAAAAAGATGTGACCTTTACAGTGTCTCCTCCACTCCCTGCACTACTTCTGCTCCAGGAAAGAGGAGTGAGGAAGTCCCTTTAGGGACAAGGACTAAGACTAGAACACTTGTAAAGAATGTAGAGTTACAGTTTCTGGATCAGTTCATAAGCACATACCTCCAGACAAAGGGACTTCAGGAGTCAAAACAATTTGCTACAGTGAAAAAGGCAAAATAAATATCTGAATGATGAAGAGAAATCTGAACACTATCTAACTGGTTGTATTTTATTTTAATATTAGGGATTGTTTTCATGATTTAGGATTAATTTTTATCACACAAGGGCAAAGGATTCAATCTCTGTGTTGGCTTCTGTAAGTTTTCTAATAGATGTAATTAGGTTAATGCGAGTTCTTATCTTGGACGGTGTCACCAGACTCTCACAGACTGACTCCTTGGTTACAATCTATGTGTAATCTGTCCATCTTGCCTCTCAGATAACTAATTAGGCCATAATTATTATGCATCATAATAAAATCAAATTTTAAAGAGATTAAATCTTTCCTCCATTCATATTTTAATGACCATTTTTCAAGAGAAATATTTCTCTTTTTCCCCTTCTGAGGTTACCAAAGCTAAATAAGGTAACTGCAAGCTGTTCGGTGGATTTCAATTTTAAGTAACAACAAAGGAAACAACCAGCCAAGCATGAATAGCTTTTCTCATAAATACACATTTTTACCTTTGAAAGATAAAAAGCTCATGCAAATATGTCACTGTGACTACTAAATGCAGTTTTGGATATGCTAGTGTTGAAAGTCCCAAGGTTTTTTTCATATAAAATAAGTGTGTGTGTGTGTGTGTGTGTGTGTGTACGCATTGTTCAGTCTGAGTTTACTGCTCCCTTCAGGAGTAGGGTGAAATCAAGAGAAGAACAATGTCAAGAAAAGTTATGCATCTACTTTGCTGTTGGCTGACTCAGAGATTAGTCAGAACCTAAAGCGTCCAGGCCAGTGTTCCCCTGCTGTTTGTACTTTAAAGTGTCCAGTAATCAACTTTTATCAATCTTCCCCAAAGTTCTGTGTTGGTGACTCATCTTTGATCTATTGAGGAAGTGGGACAACTAGTTTCAGTTATTCCAGTTTATAGTAGACAACCTCAGCTATGTTTCACATCCACACTGCCCTCAGTCACAGAGACCACGAGACACCACACACACATTTACATCTTATCTAAATTTACAGTTGTACCCTTTCACTAGCTTCCCTTCCTGTGGATCTGGGCTCATCTATGAGCATGTCTAACCCTGCTGTCAATTAAATGTGAAAACCTTGGGCATGAAATATATGTACAATATTGACCACCTCTCTCTTTGCTCTGTAGTCTCTTTCCAATACTCACAGCTCTGATTCGAGCTTTCATCAATGTCTAGAGTCCTGCTACAGTGTATAAACTTACCTCCTTACTTCTAGAAAATGTGATTTCTTAAATTAGCAACTAGGCAATTATCCAGGAAGACAGAGAAATACTCATTTCATATGTTGAATAATTACTTCTTAAGACTCTGAGTATAATGTTATGTCTTATTGAAATGAGAATAATAATGCTACCTTACAGGATTATTGTGGAATTACACAAATTAATGCTTTTAAAATACTTGGCATGATAACAGTCTTATTTCTCTTTTCCCCATTTAAAGTTGATATGAAAGTAATGGGTAGAAAAGCTTAAATAATAAATGTGTGAATATTCAATGATTTGCATAATATTATTCCATATCAATACCCATAACATAAATGTCTGTGTGAATAAGGTTACTAAGAAGTGAAATAGCCCATAATGTAAAGTGAAAGGAAATACGGTGTAATGTTATGAGAGGATATTTTTTCCTACTTTGATAATGAACTGCTCTGCTTTACTAGACGAGGTGCTGAGGATTTCCCTTGGCTACAGGAAAGTGGAGCTTGGATGAACTTTTCATAATTGGCCAAAAGAAAAACAATGTCACCTCCAAGTAAAAGTTATAAAAGAAGAGTATTTTACTTCTTACTAGAAAAAACAGCACAAACAAGAAAGTTGAAAATTGTCCTTGATGGGGTCAAAGGAATGGCAAAGCAGGGCAAAGGAGAAGAGATTCTAAAGACAGAAATTCTCATTACGATGACCAATTGTTTAAGCAAGCTCACTTTTCTGAAGCTTGCAGACCTCTTAAGTTTCAGGTGGCAAACAACCAAATGTTACTGCTAATTAGACATCCAATGAAATGTCACAGAGAAAGGTTAATTATCGTAAAGATTGTTGTGTAGTCTTATATTTAAAATGTCATTGTTTGAAGCAGAGCGCTCTAACAAAACAGGAGTGACACATGTTACAGATAAAGATAAACTATTATTTATCAAGGATATAAAAGAGGATGAAGAAGCATTGCACAACCTTTGGTCATGCACAGAAAACATTCCCATTACATCATTTCTATAATGTTAAAGGTATAGATTTATTTTGATACATAAACTTGACATCTGATAAATTTAAAAATACCATTATTTTCACCACAACATATATATGGAGAGTGTACATACATCCTTGAGATTGCAAGGAAGAGAGTGAAGAACAGACAGAGGCGAGTGAGGGGGAGACTCACATGAGGAACACTGTGAGTTTAAAAGAGGCTGAAGAGCATCAGGAGATGTGGAGCAGAAAAGAGATTTGCATATCATAATTTCTTCACCACCCAATAGAGCAAGAATAGGTCAGCTGATGCTTCTTTAAGAGGTGATATTCATGAATGGCCACCGAAGGTTATCTCAATAAAGAGTGTTGTGGAAGAGGTGAGACTGACATTTGCTTTGGCTCTGTCCTTGCCCTCTCTTGCTGAAGTTTCTGCCATGGGTGCCACACACGGGGACATGCAGGAAGGGATATGACATATCCTATTCATTTATGCGTCCCAAACAACTGACAATCTGCGCTGAACTGCTTCCCTTCTCCATAGAAGTCAACTGGATTCAAAAACTGAAAGAAGTTGAGCCTGTGTCTCTCAGCTTGAAATCTGCCAATCCAGTTCCTCTGACCAAAAGGTGATAAGACATTGTGTCCCAAGGACTCACAAAGCCATTGCAACCACAGAAGGGGATGCAACACCTACTCCTTCTGGAGAATGTCTATTCTTGGGAGCCCTGATGTGTGTCATTCCCCTATTTTTCTACCGTGAACCTATGAGGTAGGACCACCGTTACTCACAATGTTTAGATAGATGGACAGAGGAGCCAAAAAACATTAAATAGCTTGTCCAAAAAGAAACTGTGTCCATAATAAAAGTGAATCCCTCTTAATTTATTTCAAGCAGCTAGTATATTTTGCCTTGAGGGTATACATTTCAAACAAAAACAAGGATCAATATGATTAAGTACAAATGTAGGATCTTTAAATGTGTGCATTGTTTCTTTATAGTCAATTTGTTTCTTATAGTCAATCTAGTCTTGTGTAACATTTTATGCTAGTACTTGTTATTATATTTCTTAACAAGATAACAACTGGACCTATCTTATGAGAAACTTGAGCATGTTATACTCATGTTTTGTTCTTCAAAGATGGAGGTGGTGCCAAGGTATATTGATTTGTGGAGCTTAGCTAGACATATTCTTGGGAAGAAGTACACACGCCAATCAGTGTTCCTCCTGCAATGAACTCTTCTCCTTAGTCAATAACGGAAGCTCCCATTTGTGTTAGTACTATTATTTTATGATCAATAACTGAGGTTCATAAGTCATCTCTGCAATTTACAACTTAGTTGCTGACTAAGGCATCTTCCTCCTCCCCATCCTGTAAGTGACTGTTAGATGGTGGACAGAATTCCATTCAATTCTCATTTAATTATATTAATAGGCCCAGGATGAATTGTTAACCCCAATTTATAGCAGAGAACACTGATCTCAGTGTGGATGCTCATGTCCATATAATTAATAAACCGATGAGCTGGCATTTGAACACCAGCTGTCTCTGACTTGAGAACCTATATTCATCTCACCGTGAGGCACTCTCTGCACACAAAGGGGCAATGAGATGTGTAAGACATAGAGTCAGCTTTTTAATAAGGAGTATGTATAGAGATCCATTACAAGCTCAATGAAGCATCATGTCTTTGGGTTTGTCGAATTATTGGAAATTTGGAAGTAGAGACCAGTTAAGAAAATGTTCAAGGGCCTATTCTTGTGAAAGTTGAGAAAGAGAGGAGGCCAGGAAGAGGGCTAAGCATATTGATTATGGTAGTCTGAAATAAGAAGAAGCATAGTGCATCAATAACTCTAGAATGCCTTCCCCTGAGACCTGCAAGTGAGACCATTCACATGTCACTCTTTGGGGAGTTATAGTTAAACATGTAGAATCAAGCACAACACATGCTTATTGTTATCACATTCACCAGTCCTATGCATTCTCACACTGCCCCCCGTCTTACACTCCCCATTATTTGCACCTGCAGTGGCTCTACAACATGTCTAAAGGATCTGGAAGAACAGTTGCATACCTAAGTGGTACAGGAATTCTATCCATGCTGTGGTCTTAAGAAGGACTGAAGAAGGACCTTACCTGTGACTCTAACTACATTTTCAAAACAGCAATCATTCACTAATACAACCTGCTTACTTCACTCACAGTGACTACTTGGCAATCAGACATGATTGCATACTATTCCGTGACTGAGGTTTTCCATCCTGACAAGGCATAATAGAAAAAATACCTTTGCGTGACTAGATAACAAAAGTTCTTGAAATCTCCAAACACAGTGACTTTTTTTTCCTTTTTCAGCCTACACAGCTTCTTCGGGAATGCAAACCCACAGAGGATCTTCAACTGTTCAACTGCAGCTTCAAGAATATAGGTTTGCTAGTTGCTTCTCCTATTCCCTAGGAAGCACAGGCACTTCCCAGACCCGCAGGCTATATATCCGGTGGGTTTTGGCTCTGCCTTCATTCTAAACTCAATCTAAGTTTTAGGAATAGGAATAGATGTATCTACTCAGGTGAAGTCACACAGTTCTGAAAAGCTCTATCTAGTTCTGCAGATTCAAATATCCATTTGAAATCCCTTGCTTGCCAAATACTCCCATCACTGCTAAACTCAGGTTATTTATAGCCTCTTGCAGGTACAGGAAGATCCTTGTAAATCATTTCAATAAGTCCGAGTGACTTTCATAAAACCCACATAAACAAAAACCTGGGAGCAGAACTGCAGGCAGTGGAGTAGATAGTCCTCAACTTCTGCCTCGTGCATGTGAAAGTCAGGAGAATTTAGCACACCATTTCCCTCCGGATGTGTGCCATGGCACAGCGACCTAAGCATCATTTGATAGCTCTTTATAATTGTTAGACGTGTTAGCTATAGGCCCTAGCCAGACCAATCGTTTCAGACCTTTAAAAAGCTATCCATCAACAAGGGAAGTAGGAGAATTATCTTCCTGGAGATCAGTCAACGACCTCATTTTCCAATGGGAGAAACTGACTCCTACCCAAGTTTCCGTAGAAGAACTCGGGGGTTCTAGGAGTTGAATTCAGCATCATATTGTTTGCCACCATCTTGAATTCTTTTTATTTTGTATCAATAAAATAGCCATGATCACAACTATGCTGTCTCATTTCTATAAAATATAATATCCATGAAAGAACTTTACTACTATCAAAGGTAAATTCGTATGCTGTTCTGTTATGTAAATTCAAATTAGAATGAGCATGAGAGAGAGAGAGAGAGAGAGAGAGAGAGAGAGAGAGAGAGAGAGAGAGAGAGAGAGAATGTGCATGTGTACTCACACACAGTGAGTTTCTAAGTACAGAACTGGGCCATATATGACAAATTTTGCCCTACTTAATTTAGAATGTAACCTAATTCTTAGACTCCTTGCCAAAAAAAGAATCCCTTCCCCTCTAAATCTCACAAGGGCTCTTAAAATGGCTTAGCCCTCTGGGACTCTCCAACATGTTTCCATTTTCATAAAGTCCACACAGCCTGAAATCACTGGGTATCCTTCCAGATGGTGACAGATGTGGAGAAAATGGGCTCAGGTGGATGCCAAACAGGTTCCAGTGGCAAGCATTGTATTTCCCCTGACAGCCATTCAAATCAAGTGTAGCTTAGTGAGAAAAGGAAACGAGGTAAGAAAATAAAACGATTTAGAGAAGAGAAATGGGACAAAAGTAGCGGGGGAAGGGTGTTCTTTGAATAGTACTGGTGTATTTATTAATGGAATATTTGTGAAGTTGTTCCGGCAAAGACACTGCACTACCTATGTATTTTCAATGCAGGGGTAGGTAGAGGAAGAAAGATACAAGGATGCTGAATGTGAATGGCTTAAATTGCAATCGTTTGGATGAAGAAGAGAATATGTGGGGACACAAACACATGACCCAGAAAACCTATGGTAGTAAAACCCATTGTAGAGGGCCCCCCTTCTAAGAGGGCCCCCTTCTTCTGTGGCTTAAAGAAGGAGAAAACAAGTTCGCCTAGGACCAGATCTCCCCCTGGCAAAGTAGGTAATTCAACGTGAGAAACAGTTAGGGAGTTTGGGAAAATAGATATGATGGAGGTAATTTAGGCAAGCCCATCCTGGAACCAACAAGGCCTGTGGATACCAGGAAGAGGTGGATGTACTTCAGGGAGCAAAAATAAATTCAGTCCGTGCAGTCTATGACGTGTGTAGATGCAGAAAGTAAAATGTCAGGACCTCAAACTCTGCAGCATGCAGTTAGGTAGAATGGGCTCGGGAGAGTAATGCCTTTCCTTATCCCACCCTCTTCTCGTTCCTCCCCGCTTCTCATGTTTATCAAGAACTCTATGGTAAGCAACGCGTCTGGGTATTCAAACTAATTCTTGGAGCTAAATTCATCAGTGTGTGAATTAGGAGCAGATGCCTAATCACAAGCAATCAGTGCCCTCCTGCCCCCCATTGTCAACAGCAGCGCTTTCCAAACCATGGTTTGTAATTCTGCAAAATGCCTTACATGGAAAAATGGTCAGACTCTGCCCAGATGTCTTGAACAAGGACTCCAGAAGAGAGTTTGCCTTTGTCTGATGTGTCTGTTTAACAGGCTGCATTAAGTAATGTGAGGACTAGGAAGAGGCTTTTTGATTCTTTGTCTCTGGGGTACTTGATATCTCCTTTCTTCCCTAACTTGCCCACAGTCATTAGAGCCTAGATCCAAGCAAACCTACATACTTTTCCTTCAGCTGTCTATAATTCACACTTTCCTTTTGACAGTACCTCATGCTCATTGTTTCCAGAGGGTTAGCCGCTAACCATCACTTATCTCCAGGTTTTGGCAAACCCTGTGAAGCTGCGCTGAATATGAAGAAGCTCAGGTTCCCAGGTTTCATTATATTACTGTATATGCAGTCAATCGTTCTAGATAAAATGGCTAGTCCTCATGATAAAAATAACTACAATAAACAAGAAATTGAAAATCTTAAGAGTCTTTTGACTTTCTTATTTTACTCTCTGAGGGGGCAGGGGAGTACAAGCCTATAAGAGCAATGACAAGCTAGCTTTGACATTTGCAATGGTTAATATGTACTAAACTCATAGCTTAGGAAAATGGAAGCATTCAATAAATAACCTACGTATGTCTTCGTCTGATCTCTCCACATGGTTCTCTTGGCGGGTCCTGAGCTCTGAAATCTCAGATCCGAGCCTGACAGGATCATTCATGAGTGAGACTCTTCTCTGCAATATCCTGAGGCTCAGTTTGTACAATTTGAAAAAAAATTATAAATTCTTGAAGGTTCTATTTTTTTCAGGGCTGCTTTTAGTGTCCAATGAGGCAAGATCCATGAAAAGAATTATTACAGAAGATCAGGCATTAAAATAATCATGATCTTCTATTTCTAAAGAAACACTGCAACCCCAAAGGCAAAATACACTTAATTTTCCCACTTTAGAATGTAACTGCTTTTTAAATGAAGGCATTAAAAAAAACATGTTAAGGGTTAAGTCTGAACCAAAGAAAATAGGCCAAAAGAAAGAATGTCTGAGCTATATTGGACGGGTCTAAATCCTAGGAAAGCAAAATCAATAGATATTGACCAATGTCTTTCATTTCCATTGGGATTTGATGATAACCTTAATTTCTCAATTAATTAAGCCAGTCTTTCGCTTCGATGCCTACCAGACCAGACTTGGCAAGGTCAAGAGCTCAACCACTGCTTTCTGTTCCTCTCTTTCACACCAGCTTTGAAGGGATGTTCATCCTGGTGAGCAAAAGCCACCATCCACTGTCTGGGGACACAGATTACTCATTTGGTAACCACTGCTGCAGAGAGGCAATTGCAACAAAGGAACACAAATTTGGTGCAGCAAGATCTTTTGTCCAACGTAACCTTGCTAAAGCAGGAGGTTTAGCATGGATCTCTCTGAGAGAGAGGCTCAGGTGGCCAGCCCAAACTGGGCAAGGATTATTTAAGGGGCATTGGGAAGATACCTGTCTTCTCAGCATCAATAGTGTTAGAAATGATTTTGTTTTCACAGAAGATTTTTTAAAGCAATGCTAATGGCAATGTTCTCAAATACGGCAACATATAAAGGACTACCACCAGCCGACTGGCTTCCACTTATTAAAAACAATCTGGAGGCTTTACCTACTGTGTTCTTCTAGAGAAGGAAAGGGACTAGAGGGATTGAAATCTGGGTCACGATGCAAGGAATTATTTCTCAGTGCTAGAACACAGACAGTGTTTTCTGTATCAATTTGAGAGCTTCAAATGGCAAATGTTTGTGTAGTGCTGATTTCTCGAGCCACTCCCAAATTCCTGCAGAATTCTGTGGCAGATTCAGACTCTTGGTGACAGAGCTGACTCTGGGCTTGCTTGTTGCTTTAAATTCTCCACTCACTTGGTTTATTAATTGGACAAAGCAAAGGTTTTTATTCATCACTGAAGGACATCATGGTCTTTCTCTTGCAAAATAAGGAAGGTAAATGTGTTCCTCACCTGTAGCATAATGACCTTTAGCTGCCTGGCTCCCTATTATCTAAGCTCCTGAGTCTTTTTAACTTGTTCTTTTCCTTCTGACTAGGAGTCATGATGGTAAGAAGAAGGTGAAAAGAAACGGACCAGAGGTGCAGTGGATTTCTTTGCTGTGAACACATTTTCCTTTCCATTATTTTAAAGCTAGTCAGAATAAATGAGCCTGGGTTTCTTTTAATCCCTATTGCTTGTCTTCAATCGGGAAATAACCACTCAGCCATTCTGCAATCAAAGTCCCCAAGCCACCCAAGAATGATCTAATTAGATTTCTTGGTGGCCATGTAACTCAACATTGATGCAGTCAGTACTCTGAACAGTCAAACATGATGCCATTAGAGGTTTTCCATGCTTTGTCGGTCCACAGGCTTAGCCTTTGTAAGCAGTGGAAGCCAATGAGATTATAGTTCAGGAATCAGATTCTACAGTTATAAATGTAATCACCGTGCTGTGTTCTAAGACTCTCAGAAAACCGACTTTCCCGAAACCAATCTGAAATTGAGTTTCTCAAGAAAAGTAACATTTAATGTAGGCTACACAACTTTGTGTCTGTATTCTCTCTGCTATTTTGACACTTTCTGCTAATCTCATTTAAAAATACATTTTGAACAGTTATAATTTGAAGTGATATGAATGTTTTTAACTCTCTAACACAGGGAACCTACTGGGGTTGTGGTTGAAGGTTGTCCATTTAAAAAAGTCTTTAAGATTAATTTATGTTCTTATGAGAAGACATTCTAGAGTATTCAAGTCTCTCCCTCTCTCTTTTCCTTTCCATCTGCACAAATGTGGAACCTTGTGATGATACACAGGGAAGATGTCTGTTCTGAAAGCCAAGAAGACTTCCCTTTCAATAACCTGACCAAACTGACAGCATGACCTCCAATTTCTAGCTTCTAGAAGTGTGAGAAACTCATGACATCAAGCTATCAAGACATGCTGTTTGTGGCTTAGTATGCATCATTTTATAGCATCCCTGGTCTACTAATACACTTTGAGTACATATATATATATATATATATATATGTATGTATTAGATATATTATTTTAAAATCCTGGTTTAAAAATATTGCAATTGCTAGTAAATTAATATTGTGCAGAAAATATCATAACCTGGAATTGATTAGATAAATGCAATCCTGGTCAGATAACTTCCTTCATAACAACAGCAAACAAACAAACAAAACAAAACAAAAATCCTACTGCTGCTACCTGAAACTTTTTCCAGTTTTCTCAAATTGAAATGTTACTATGAAACTGTTATAAATATTATTATGAACAGGCACTATATATTTCATTTTATAAAGTATAATAGTATCCACTATTTTATTTTTGAAATTATAATATAATTGCATCATTGCTCCCTTTCTTCCATCTAACCCTATTCATTCTATTTTTCAAATTCATGGCCTCCTTTTCATTAATTGAAGCGACATGCATTTGCATATATATACATATTCCCAAATGTAATATGCTCTCTGTATGACTTTACTTCTATGTATATTTTTAAGACTGATCATTTATTAAAATCAATTGGAGAACCAATTGATGTACTCTTCTTTCTCCCTCTTTTAGCATTCTCTAGTTGCCTGTGTGTGTGTGTGTGTGTGTGTGTGTGTGTGTGTGTGTGTGTGTAGGGTTGAGTCTTCGTGGCTTTCTACTGTCTACTTTGGCATGTCTACTTTTATCCTTGTTCAGTTATTTTGTTAGGCAGTCATATTGGGGAGAGTTTATGGGCAGATCTTGTAACATTACTAGGAAACACAGACTCACAGAAAACTTCTTATTAAAGGTATTTTTTTTTAACAATGCTAAGACCAAACACGAATTTTATTTGAGTCATTTGAATATCAGGCTTGCATTATTTCTGTAAGTTTGTCAAAATACTTTCTTGTGGAGAACAAGATGATAGGAGGAAGATAAAATCTGGGTTCACTTATGTAGTTGATATCAACACAGTAGTTCTTAAATTATGTTGGATTATTGATTTATTCTGTAAGAGGTAGATTAGATTTATAGAAGAACAAACTTGGCTCTTTTTTAGCATGACAATAATCATATACTATTCCTACACTTCTCTACCTTCTGATTGTTTTATCATGGATAAATAACAAAACCAGACCTTATATGTTTCCTTTCACTTACTAAAATGTGTTTATAATACCTATATTTTCACTAGCTAATAACTTTATTTCTCAGAAATCTTTTGTAAGTATATACCTCCCACTTATGATGGTATGGACTCCTTCGAGCCTTTCAAAATTTTCAGTTCTTAATGCTTTTAACTAGGGGTTATTTAAATGGGAGAGAATTGAGTGTTCAGACCACTGCTCTTTCTAAGGTTACAAGGTTGATATTTGATGACACTAAATTATTCATTTCTACTCCCAATTCTTCTTTCAGCCAGTGATGTGTTCATTACCTTTTCCTACTGGGCCATCTAGTTTAAGCAAAACAGTATCTCTTCCAAATGAAACCCAAGAGACTTGTTTACAGTTCATGAACTGCAATTTCACCTGTCACCATTGTCTGTCTGTTTGTTCCACATGATAACCAGAGCATCGTGAGAAGTGGGCTGTATCCCAGGGACTCAGCATTATGTATTTCAAGCACAAGACAAAGTGTGGAAATTTGTTAAATTACTGGGAATAGTTGATAAGTCCCGTGTCTTGCCATATTCCCCCTCTCTATCTAATCATACTAATATTTCCTCAATCTCAATGAGTCATTATCAGGCACTGAAAACAGGATAAATTACACTTCTGGAAATGTGTTTCACAGTAAGCAGAAAGAGTCACAGAAAATAGTTACCTCTTCTTCTCAGATCAAAAAACAAAAAACAAAACAAAAAAAGGAAACAAACAGAAAACAAACACAAAAATTATGGACATTGTGTATAGCTTAAGGAAAATATTATGAACAAATTGTAAGTCAACATTCTTATCTCAAAGTCATAAGATATGACTATTTCATCATATGGATATATAATTTAAATTAAGCTATCTGCAAGAACAAGTTTTAGCCCCCAAACCCACAAGCTGGAGTTATAAATGACAGCAGGAAAGTAAAAAATTAGATAGGTTTAAAGATAAGAGATCATATCCATCATCCATAGCAGGTACCACTAAGTTGCCAAAATAGTATGATTATGACCTTTGTATATGAAAGGAGTGAAGAGATTCCCTATAAACATGGGTCTGGTTAATTCTGAGTGCATATGACATAGGTGTTACTTTGTCCAGACTGGAACCAAAATACTTGTTTGTTAATAAAATGGTTGGGGTGTTAAAACTAAATGCTAGAAACATACTAAACATATGGAAAATACTATGCTTGGTATAGAGATAATTAAAAATCTCAATTACAGTTTGCCATAGTCAAGGAAGAATAATCACTGTGAGAGCAAAGAGATATAACCAGAGAGTATTAACAACAATGTGGATCCCAATACACTGTGAAATAATCAGTCAAGCAAACAAGTCAGACAGCCACTGCTCATGGAATAGAGACATTAGTTGCTAGAAGCTAGCATGCCTGTACTTCAGCAGACATCACTAATCAGTCACAGAGCACTATCCTGCAGGGCCCAGGCACATCGTCTAATGTTTCTCAATTTTATGTTCTTGACAACCAATTAGCTCCAGTTGGCTGGCGAGATGAAATCTATTTGTCATCCCTGACTTACATTATTACTCCTATGATATGGCTTGTGTTCTCTAATCCTATTATCCACCATCCTCTTAGATTTCTAGCAAATAGCCTGGATTGTCTCATCTATTTCAAACTCCTTCCTTCAAGAACCATCATTTATAAAAGTGAGAACCTTAAATTCATGCAGATTTCCTTCTAGTGTGCTGAATTTCTTTTTCACTTGAATTTGGAAAACGGGGTCAGGTAGGAAAACATCTTTCTCAATTTTATTTTTCTGTGTTCATCATTCCTGGAGAAATGATGTGCCTAAATTCATTTAGTAGATGACACTCAATTTGACTAATTTCCTTCTTTTAGATTCTCATCTTAGGAGAGTGCAAAAGAGGTTACTATGGTATAATTGAGATAATTATTATTTGAATGAAAGGGAAATAGTGAGTTGGGTCTTATTATTTTTGCTTTATGCAATGCTCAGGGATTTTGTAACTAGCCCTTGTGCCAAGATTTCTTATATACTCTTAACACTGGAGTTCCTATATCTCATATTTCAAATTTACATGCTATTTTTCTAAATTTAGCCTCCTGATAGGAATTTGCCTTACCATCTTGGTGGAGTTATAGTAGGCAGACATCCAGTGTCTACTTATATTAAATTAAATTGCACTTAAGAGTAAATGAACTTTCACCTCCAAAAGGAGTCATATTCATAAAATTATATTTACTTTAATAATATAATCATTATTATGTACCTATTACGTTTTGTCATGGACCCTAGAACAATTGATAGCCACTATACTAAATCAGAGTAATTTCTAATTGCAACCTAAATACTTGTCCTTATAACCATAGATAAATGTAGCTATCATTCTTCATCAATGAAGCTTGTTTTTGCAGCAGATGAAGGTTATAACAGAAAAGCAGAAGTGATAAAAATTCAGAGGATAACTGACCACTGATATCAGGGTGCCTAAATTAAAAATATAAATGTAAACCTCAACTCCTATTCCTAAGGCTCAAGAAACATCCTGGAAGAGCTGGCAGGAAGATTGTAAAATCTAGAGGACCAGGAAGTCTATTGTGATGTAGGGTCTTCTGTCTAGTGGTAGGGAAGCTGTACCTATAAAATGTCAACAATATAATTGCCTTAAGAAAGGACTACATAATACTAGTATCAATTGTCATGTAGTTAGTTACTATCCTATTCCTATGCTAAGATACCATGACCAAAGCAAATTATAGAAGAAATAATTTATTGGGGGCTTACAATTTCATAGGCTTCATTCATGAACATATTGGTAGGAAGCATGGTAGCAGGCAGGCAGACGTGGCATTAGAGCAGTAGATGAGAGCTTATATCATGGGACAATCTCAAAGAGCATTGAAAAAGTGGAAGGAGACAGGGGAGGGAAGAGGGAGAGGAAGAGGAAGAGGGAGGAGGGGAGGGAGGGGAGGAGAGAGAGAGAGAGAGAGAGAGAGAGAGAGAGAGAGAGAGAGAGAGAGAGAGAGAGAACTGGAAATGTTGTAGAGTTTTGAAACCTTAAAGTTTATTCCAGCAATGTACTACTTCGAAGAATGCTATACTTTCTAATCCTTCCCAAACAATTCCTTCAACTAGGGACTAAGTATTTAAACATATAAGCCAATAAAGACAATTCTCATTCAAACCACTATACATTATAACATGGATGAGAAATCTCACAGAGCCTCATTCCTAGGTTAAGAGCTGAGATACTGAGAATCAGTTTTCTACAGGGTCAAATAAACCCCTCTTTAGGCTAGTCAATCCTACGGGGTCTGTGCTAGATATATGCAAGTAACATTAAATGGACTCAATGTTGTGTGTGTGTGTGTGTGTGTGTGTGTGTGTGTGTGTGTACATATATCAATAATTTTAAAAGAAGTAAAGAACTAGAAAGACTTGATATGGGAGGATAGAGGGGGTGAAGAAGGAAGAGTGGAAATAATGTAAATACAAATATAGTACTCATGCATAAAATTCTAAAAAAGTAAAATTTAGATTTAAGAATCGGATAGAGTGATGTTTTAAAAGCATGTTTGTGATATAAGAATAAAACAACAGGTTGAAATGAAAGGTAAGATGAAACAATAGAGATAAAAGCAAGTTAAGGAAATGGATTATAATTTATGTAATTAGAAAAATTTAAATTTGAATTTGGCCATACTAATTTTGAAGGTAATATATAAAGAAGAATCTCTTAGTTAAATACCAAAGACTGGGGAGGTGAGAGACTCTAAAGACCTTAGAGTTGGGGGCAACCTTAGCCAAAATGCCCAACATTGGGGAGAGGGAACTTGAGGAATCCCCCTCCAGTAGATAGATGGGGCCTTAAACAGAGGGCCAGGATTACTAATCCAAATTTCTGTCCCAGAACTGTTTCAGTCTAAATCTACTGCAGGGACAAAAATGGAGAGGAGACTGAAGAAAAGACGGTCCAATGACCAGTCTAACATGGGATCTACCTCATGGGAGGGCACCAAGACCTGACACTATTACTGATGCTTTAATGTGCTTACAGATAGGAGCTGGGCTTGACTGTCCTCTGAGAGGTCCTACTCACAGCTGACTGAGATAGAAGCAGAAACTTACACCCAATCATTGAACTGTTGTTGGGAACCCTATGATTAAATTAGGGGAAGGGTCGAAGAAGGTGAAGGAGAGAGCAACCTCATAGGGAAACCAGTAGTCTCAACTTACCCAGACCCCGGGGAGCTCCCAGAGACTGAGCCACCAATCTGGAGCATACACGGGCCAATTCAAGGCCCATGCACAAATACAGCAAAGGTGTGCCTGGTCAAGCCTTAATGGGAGAAAATGTGCTTAATCCTTGAGAGACTTGAGGCTGCGTGGAATCGGGGGAGACTTGTGGGGAGATCACCGTCTAAGAGGCTAGGGCAGGAGTAATGGGATGAGAAACTGTGGGAGGGGGGACCAAGATGGGGAAATGACTGAAATGTAAATAAACCCACTCACAATACCATTGACCCCAAATGTGTCCTGCCTAGGAGATGTACAGGGACAAAGACATTATAGAGATGGAGGGAATGGACAACCAATGACTGGCCAAAATTGAGACCTATCCGATGGGGAAAAATGAATCCCTGATACAATTACTGATACTCTGTTATGTTTGCACAGAGGAGCATAGCATAACTGTCCTCTGAGAGGCTCCATCCAACAGCTAATGAAAATAGATTCAGGGACACACGGCCAAAAATTAGATGGAGCTCAAGATTCTTATGGAAGAGTTAGGAGAAGGATTGAGGGAACGAAAGGACTCCACAGGAAGACTACAGAGTCAAGGAACCTAAACCCTTAGGGACATCTAAAGACTGAACCACCAACCAAAGAGCAAGCATCAGCTGGACCTAGGGACCCTGCATATATGTAGCAGAAGTGCAGCTTGGTCTTCATGAGGGTCTCCCAACAAATGCATTGGGGGCTGTCTCTAAATCTTTCGCCTGCCTGTACATTCTGTACTCCTAACTGAGCCACCTTGTCATGCCACAGTGGGAGTCACTAACTAGTCCTGTAGTGACTTGGTGTGAATGGGGGATTTACCCAGACAGGAGCTCCTTCTTCTCACAAGAGAAGGGAGAGAGGAGTAGTCAGAGGATCTGTTTTAAGGAAGTAAATTAATTAACAAAAAAGAGGACACAGGAAAAGTTAGTGGTGACTAGATATAGATTTCTGAGGCACTATAGAAAAAGCTTTTGATTGGACTCATTAGATTGTCACAGTGAAATCAGCATTTAACAGAAATGAGTAGAAAAATAAAGGTTAGCACAACAAGTGCTTGTATATCTGTAATATACAATTATACATTAACACTCAGCTAAGCTTTATGACAATTTTAATGTATATTAATATATTTTTATTAGCAATGCTTTGATTTCTAAAAGAAGGAATGTTAACAAGGAGAGGAAAGATGTCAGGGTTAAGAAAAGAATAAAGGGCTTTTTCCACAACGGGTTTGCCGTCAGAATGGAGGTGTTGTGAAAGCCATAGCTAATTCAAAGCAAAAATGGGAAAGGAAAAGATTCACGTCAACATCGTCATAATTGGACACGTAGATTCCGGCAAGTCCACCACAATCGGTCACCTGATCTACAAATGTGGTGGAATCAACAAAAGAACCATCGAAAAGTTTGAGAAGGAGGCTGCAGAGATGGGAAAAGGTTTGTTCAAGTTTGCCTAGGTCTTGGACAAACTGAAAGCTGAGCGTGAGCGTGGTATCACTATTGACATCTCCCTGTGGAAATTTGAGAACAGGAAGTACTATGTGACTATCATTGATACCCCAGGACACAGAGACTTTATCAAGAACATGATTACAGGCACATCTCAGGCTGACTGTGCTGTCCTGATTGTTGCTGCTGGTGTTGGTGAATTTGAAGGTGGTATCTTCCAAAACGGGCAGACCCGTGAGCATGTTCTTCTGGCTTACACCTTGGGTGTGAAACAGCCAATTGTTGGTGTCAACAAAATGGATTCCACCGAGCCACCATACAGTCAGAAGAGATAACGAGGAAATCGTCAAGGAAGTCAGCACCTACATTAAGAAAATTGGCTACAATCGTGACACAGTAGCATTTGTGCCAATTTCTGGTTGGAATGGTGGCAACATGCTGGAGCCAAGTGCCAATATGCCTTGGTTCAAGGGATGGAAAGTCACCCGCAAAGATGGCAGTGCCAGTGATACCACACTGCTGGAAGCTTGGGACTGCATTCCGCTGCCAACCTGTCCAACTGACAAGCCTTTGTGACTGCCCCTCCAGGATGTCTATAAAATTGGGGGTATTAGCACTGTCCTTGTGGGCAGAGTGGAAACTGGTATTCTCTTATATTTTTGGTTGTGAGCCTAGCCTTTAACGGCTGAGCCATCTCTCCAGCCCGAAACTGGTGTTCTCAAACCTGGCATGGCGGTTACCTTTGCTCCAGTCAATGTAACAACTGAAGTCAAGTCTGTGGAAATGCACCATGAAGCTTTGAGTGAAGCTCTGCCTGGGGACAATGTGGGCTTCAATGTAAAGAACGTGTCTGTCAAAGATGTTAGACGTAGCAATGTTGCTGGTGACAGCAAAAATGACCCACCATGGAAGCAGCTGGCCTCACTGCTCAGGTGATTATCCTGAACCATCCAGGCCAAATTAGTGCTGGCTATGCTCCTGTTCTGGAATGTCACATGGCTCACATAGCATGCAAGTTTGCCGAGCTGAAAGAGAAGATCGATCGTCGTTCTGGTAAGAAGCTGGAAGATGGCCCCAAATTCTTGAAGTCTGGTGATGTGCCATTGTTGATATGGTCCCTGGCAAGCCCATATGTGTTGAAAGCTTCTCTGACTATCCTCCCCTCAGTCATTTTGCTGTTCGTGACATGAGGCAGACGGTTGGTGTGGGTGTCATCAAAGCTGTGGACAAGAAGGCTGCAGGAGCTGTCAAAGTCACCAAGTCTGCCCAGAAAGCTCAGAAGGCTAAATGAATATTATCCCTAATCCCTGCCACCCCAGTCTTAATCAGTGGTGGAAGAACGGTCTCAAAACTATTTGTCTCAATTGGCCATTTAAGTTTAATAATAAAAGACTGTTGTTAATGATAACAATGCAGTAAAACCTTCAGAAGGAAAGAATGTTTTGTGGACCATTTGTGTGTGTGTGTGTGTGTGTGTGTGTGTGTGTGTGTGTGTGTGTGTGTGTGTGTGGCAGTTTTAAGTTATTAGTTTTCAAAATCAGTACTTTTTAATGGAAACAACTTGACCAAAAATCTGTAACAGAATTTTGAGATCCATTAAAACAAGTTTAATGAGGAAAAATAATAGAAGAATAAAGGGACTGAAGAGAGAGAAGGAAAGAAGGTAGGACAACTGGGAGGCAGGACAGAAGGGAAGAAAAGAGTCTCACTTTCTGAAAAAAGTAAGAAACGAGTAAAAGAAGAAAGAAGGGGAGAATAAAGACATTGAGTCTAAACTTCATTCCAACTAACACATCTAGGAAATAAAAGATCCAGTATGGACTTTAGCTTTTATTCCTTGAAATTCCAAGTATTTCTTCTACATTACAGTACCTTGAAAGTAGGTATTCCAGTTCTTGTTTGCCAAGAACCAGCCTCAGCTTTGAAAGAGGGCCCTGAGGAAGGAGTGTTTGGGAGAATCAAAAGAATAATTTGAAGTCAATTGACAGCCATGTGTTCTGCTGGAGACAGTTCTCCAGAGATCTCCAAACAACTCCTCAAGATAGCTCAGCTCTCAAAGATCAAAGCCCAGTCTTTTATTTACATATCAATTCAGTCATCCACCCCAGGTTCCCTTTTGATTATTCCACAAATCAGCATTTTATGACTTTAGAGCCTTGATTCTTAGAAAAGACAGCAAGCATTTTTTTTTTTTAACATGGCAATCAATTCAGAGATTCACCTGCCTTTGTAAACACAGACAATAAACTAGCTGGGTGGGATTCTGTCCTGAAATTACCATTATATCATTCCCATCCTGCCTGGGCCTAAACTCTCTTTGTCACAGGCTGACACTGAACTGAGAAATTGGTCTGCCTTTTTATCTTTCTGGCAAGCTGGCTTATTAGTGCTTTTGTTCTTTTAGGTTCATGAAGCCCATCATATAATTCATATTATATCCTTATATTTTCCATAGTTGAGAAATCCTGTTTATATATTTTTAAACTCAAATTTTTAGAGTTCTTTCCCACAGCCTTAATAGCTGTCCTGAAGCTCACAGCATTTACCATTTGCTAAGGACATCAGACACACCCTCACCTCCTAGACTTGTGTTGTCTTGATTATTATGGAATCATTAACCTTGGAAGAGAGAACATTCCCTGATAACATTGGCAGAGAGAATAGTTACTGAAGTAGGAACATAAGGCAAATTATGTACATTATTATATAAACAAGCCTCATACCTAGCAACTGTCAACACTTTTGAAGACCCATGCCCTGCTGGCTTTGTCCATGAATAGGAACTGTGTTACTCTGTCTGGTCTACAGTGGCTATGCAGGACTTGGCACTTGTTACTGTTGTTGCTTTTCCTTTGTAATTACGGAATACAACTGTATGAATGCTTACTAGAATGACCTTGGCTTGTATCAGGAAACCTACGTCCATCTCTAGTGGTTATAATAATAAATCCATAATGTGTTAACTCATTTCTCAGATGAAGAAACTGAAATTCAGAGATTAAACAGAGGGTCTGAGACACAGCCTGTGAGTAGTTGATGGTAAGTTTAAACTCAAGTTCTCATATCTAGTACACAGCAGAGAGGGGAGGGATTGCATATAGGTCTGCCATAGTTTAAAGCCTGCTCTGTTTGGTGTGAAGGTACCTAACAAACCAACCATGTGTCTTAGAATCTCTTTGTTCATATATATTTACTTCAGAGGCTTTGACCTTCAGATATGTTTTTTGTTTTTTAATTTGTAACACAGGGTTAGGAAAGCAATTAACTAAGTTGATACATGTGCATACCTTCAGGGGACTATTGTAGCTATTGTAAGTACAATAATTATATACCACTTAAGGAGCATTGGTAATTATGATTTAATCCCCAGGCTGAGAAAATAAAGAATTACCTAAAAATAATGCTTTAATTTGCTTATGTTATAGGAGATATTATTGGCTCGTTTCATCTGAGATCTCTGATTCCTTCACAGGTATAGATTGCAGTGGGACACTGATGGGAGTCATTACCTGCCTGGGAGACTCCTTAAAGAAATACATGAAACTTGGGTCTCAATTCCAGCTTCTTGAAAAATGATGAGTCAAGTCTTTGAGCCAGGTAACAATTCCATTTGCACATTGCATTTTCTTTCACACGAATTGCTACTCTTGGGTCATTGGTTTGCTCAGTAAACCTCCTCATTAAAGACTTACTAGAAACTATCTTAAGAAAAGTGTAGCAGGGAAGAGCGCCAAGAAAAGTTACTGGACCGAGGAGATTCTCTTTTATGACCCAGAGGATGTGGTAATCAGAATTTTTAACGGCCATCGAAGTTCCATCTGACAGAAAACAAATCCAGTATAACTTCAACAAAAACTATTGCTGTGTTGTTTGGTTCTTTACTGCAGGGGAAGATAATTAATGTGGAGGTACATGTGGAAAAGTTCAAGTTAAAGGGTAATAGAACCTCTTAACATACTGCCTTACAACTTTATGCTACTGAATAAGCCAGGAGAGTTAAAGATTCCCCTGGAGGATAGAACAGTAACGACTTCTTACCATTACGGTACAGTAAAAGCTGAGGAGGAGGAACACAGGATGTCTTATCTCTTTAAGCAGTAGATATACCCTATCCATAGAATAACCCTCAACTCAATTAAGAATGGATAAAGACTTGGTTTTATATAAATGCCTCTAGATCTTCAGAGATTAGCAAGAACATCTTTTTTTAAGTTTACTACAGAACTTTGTCAAGATGGCTGATATGATTGGGAGACACATGTCCATCTATAAAAAGAACCCAAGCTCAATTTTAAACTGTGAGTAATTGACAGAAAGAATCGAAATAGTCATGCCTACTTGGGGTCTCTGACATCCAGCAGTCCTGGAAGAGGTTTTTTTTTTACCAGCATGAAAAACAGCAGTGGCTGAAATCCTACTGCCAGGAGAATGACTGATGGGCATGTACAGCTTATGGCAAAATTGACATGGCTGACTACAACACTGGGGGATTAATTCTTCACAGCTGTGGGATGTCAAGCAAAATTGAAATCCAACCATCATGGTATCTGTTAAAGCCTATAAGTGCACATAAATCTCTAAATGATTACCTGGACCAGCTGGAAAGGTCTCCATTAATGCCTGCTGTCGAGAGTTCAGTTGGAAATAGTGAAGGTTAGAAATAAATAATTTTCATGTGAACTAAGTCCATTATCCAAGGGAAGTTTGAAAGAAGATAGTCATAGCGCTAAGTAGATGATATACTTCCCCTTTTGGCACACAGCCAGAAGTGGCCAGAGTAAGTGCTAGCCTTTGAATTTGACTTTAATAGCATGCCCTTGCTGTCCTGTGTTATTAAAGTGCTGAGCCTAGAATAATATCTACTTAGACAACATTTACTTGTCATGGCTTCAGAGAGTGACTGGTATGGATGTTCGTAAATAATTTAAAAATTTGTTCCAAAGCATGGAAATTGTGTCCATAAGGAGAACATTGCTACCACTTCCTAAAAAGTAGGAAAAGTAAATTGCTGAGACACTGGTTATAACATTTTCTTTCCTATTTTTTGTGTCAAATTTTTCTACCTGAATAGTTGCTCATCATTCTAAAAAGCATTCTAGAGCTCTCTTTCTGAAACTTCCCCCAAATTCCAAAAACTGGAGTCAATTGTTGTGTCCCTAGTCACCTTCATCATTTTATGGTATTCTTGTTTATAGATCTCTGGTCCCATCTTGAACCATATATAGAGAAACAGAATTATTACTAAAGCTAATAATTGTTGCCATGGATGGGTTCTGCAAGACTCGCTGTGCCTATGCCTACATTCTTGATTCCTAGGCTTGTGGTATCAGGAACAGAGCTTAATATCAGATGAGAAATGAACAAAATGGGATTATGCACTTCATTGAATCATGACAAGGATGAAATAAGATAATAAGTGCTTTGAAAGCACCAGGCTCAGTGAAGTGTATGCCAGTGTTGTTTTTAATATTAAAATCATCTGGCTTTATGGCAAGCATACACAAATAGAGTAGCATAGAGTGATTGACAAAAAAAAGTAAGTGTATCTATAAGGAGTGAGCACTCCTAAAGTAATATTTATTTATTTATTTATTCATTCATTCATTCATTCATTCATTCATGTCTCTTTGTTAGGTCTTCACACAGTTAGGCTGAAGTGAAGAAGATCATGAATGGAAGCTTGTACTCATGGACTGATTTTGCATGCCCTTCATCCTAAATTTAGTGTCTTGAATATCTCTTTACTTACATTCCTAAAGCAGTTTATAAAGATTCAAGTGTAATCATGATAATAATCATACTTATGCAATATGAAACATTAAACCAGTATCCAGAAAGTGGGCACAGTTGGCCTAGTTAGTGTTACATGACTTTCAGAAGCACTTTGACAGAATTAGGCACTCCCAGGAAAGCAATAGATAATTTTCTCAGTGTATTTGTTATTCTGGATCTGGATTCATGGCTTTAGCTCTTATTCTGCCTCTTATATGTACTCAGCCTAGAGCCAATGCCTCAGAAAAGACTTCACCATAGCAGAGAATAGCTCCTCACAGACATATGTCGTTCTGAAAGATGCTTACTACCTGTCTACAATCATTGATACTCTGATATAATGTGTTCATTAAATCAGCTGATACTGAAGACTCAATAAGTATTGATATGCTAGAAATCTAGCAATGAGCTTCCTCAAAGCAAACAAACAAACAAACAAACACCAAACCAAAACACAAAAACCACAAGAACTAAAATCTGTTAGAAAGCAATGGTTTATTAAGTCAATTAACAAAATATTAAGGTCAGAAAGATTCTGACAAAAAAGGAAGAGACATGTGGTTTTATGTAAGAGAATTAGTAAGTTCTTTTTATGACTGAATACTTTTGAACTTGCATATGAATTCTACATTAAAGATTTTTATTCTTTCTATGTATATTTTTATATTTGAAGCAACTTATTTCATGGACCAGTGCTTTAAAAATATTCCTATATTTTCTAATATTATAACATATATCTTTTTTAATACCTGCAATAAATACAAACTCCTCACATTAAAAATGCAATATCAAGAAAAAACTTATAATACCAACTTGACAAGCAAGATGTACACATTTATGGAATAAATAATTGTTATGGGAATAACCAATAGTTCTTTAATTTGACGCCTGCTCCTTAAGTGGGAATCTGTACCCAATAGGGTACATTCTGTCAGTATTAGTCAGTAACTCTTGACTTAGCAAGTGGTAAGCTCTAGGAAGGATTAATCTGTGGTTGTTGGAGGTGGGGTTTTGTTTTTTGTTTGTTTGTTTTTTGTTTTCTTGGAATTCAGTCTGTCAACCAGGTTGGGTTGGAACTTGGAGATCCACCCCTTTCTGCTTCCTGAGTGCTGGAATGAAAGGTTTGAACCAATTCTACACTCGTTTAGTTAAATCAACATCATATCAAACTGCCTTCTCAATATGAATGTTTCTACTCATAGCTATACACTTCCTTAGTTTTAATCATAGAAGCTACTTTCTTTATTAGAAAATCATGAATACAAAAGGCCATAGCTCCTCTAGGTGCTCACGGTTGCTCAGCAAGACATTTCTGCCATTACTCTAAGGCTAGGGAAACACTGTGTAAGAGGAGGGAGACAGAATGTCAGAGATGGAGGATGAAGAGAAAGGCTCAGAACTGCTATCTTCTGTAAGACACCGGAATTGTAGTCACAAGCTCACACTTGCCGTGGTTGATTGTGCATGATCTGCATGAGAATGGGTCCATCAGTGTCAGGCATAGAGGGGAGAGCTGCTTAAAAGTTCCATCCCTCAGTGCTGAGATACTGGTAAGCAATGAAGATTCTGGGAGAAAGGGGGTCATATCCTCTGGCTGACTATTGTCCAGTGAGTCCACCAAACTCTAGTGAACAGCAGCCCAAAATCAACAAACAGATGGTCCTGGTTAAGCTTAGTTACAAAACAGAAACAACAACCACACGCACAAAATACATCAATCTGGGAATAGAACTTGTAAGGAGCAAAGAGTAGGTCAGGCATGGTAAACAGGTAAGAGACAGCTGGAAGGTTTATCACAATATATTACATATATGTCTAAAATTATCAAAGAAAATATTTTAATACAAATGACTTGATAATTCATATAGTTACTCAGATATCATTCTTACTAATAGTCATAATTCATATACTGATTACTGCAAAAACCTATTGCTCTGATTTTTTAAATGCACTGTAGCTGAAGTTAAGCACAGTCTTTTCCTTATAATTCAATGTTTGGATGAAAGTTATGATGAATATTTGTTATGCAGGCTTGAGCATCACAGTGTTTATTGTCCTTGGGGGCACAGTTGTGACTGTCCTTGAAGTGCTTAGTTGCTACCATAAAAGTAAGCGCATTTGATTAATTTGAAACACCAATTTTCTTGCCCTCTGAAAGATGAAGAGATCGTTGGGGATTAGTTTGTGATGACAGAGGACAGGGTCAAGTGCAATTTATAGCCAGATCTTATTATGTTAGAAAGTTTAGAAATCTCTCATTTGTTTATTTCAAGATGATGATGATGATGATGATGATGATGATGATGATGACGACGACGACGACAATGATGATGGTGATGATAATGATTTTAGACCGGGTATCTTTGAATAGTCCTGGCTGCCCTGGAACTTGATCTGCAGACTATTGCAGCTTTGAACTTAGAGATCTGCCTGCCTCTGACTCCTGAATGCTAGGACTAAAGATCTGTGCCAAGGATGCCTGAATAACATCTGTAAGGAAAAGAAGTAGACAGAAGACATCAAGACTGTGTGCTTAAATTTAACCCTCCTCAGGAGGCCTATCTTCATTCTTTATTACCATAGTTAATTATGGAGACAGACCTTACCTAAATTTAAACTTGGAAGGCTTAAGGACAGGAAAGGAGAGCCAGGGATTCTCAGTTTGTTCCCTGAAGCCCATTCATTCCTGGGGATTTCTTCAGATCACTGTTGATGCCTCAGAGCTCATATATTGTCGGACACTCTATCATTGTTTCTATGTAACACATGGCATTTCAGAATTCCTGTTATGCTGCCTGTACCAGCCGTCTTTCTGTGACTCACTCTGCAACACAAAGTGTAAGTTTCCTGGTGAAGAACGTGGTGCCATAGGAAATGCTGCCACTAATACTGTTTGTAATAAAATGAGTGAGTTCTCAGAGCAGGGAACTGATTGCAGAGCTGCCATGGTTCAAGATCTCAGAATATCCACACCCACTGGACACACACTGCCCTCCATTCCTAAGCTTAAACTTCTTTAAAGAGGGGACATACCTTCTGTAAAACCCTACACTGGAGTTTAAACTTTTACCTACAGCAGCTACAGGCACCTCTGGGTTAGGGTAGAATAAACACACCCATATCGTGGAAATTTTTCTCTAACAGTCTTAGAAAACCATTGACAGGAAGAGTCCCCATTACCGGTAAATTTGTGTATTTGAAATATACTAGGCAAGTCATCCCTGTGGCTTACAAAGATTTTTTTGCAGCTGCAGAATTTCTTAGCTGATTTTTCACTTATTCTTGAGTAAATTCTATAAAATGTTAAGCTGTATATTAGTGAGGTCTATTGTTGACTCACCGTAGGGGGGATCTACAACAACACTGAGGCCAGATGACTGTGTGAGCATTAAACTTTTAGTCTGAAACCTTGTTCTTGCAATATTTTAATGAGGTACATTTTCAAAGAGTGCTTGCTCTGTAATTGCTATGACTGTGAGGCAATGAACTGACTGATTCCCTTTGGGTCTCTTTAAACCTTTGCAGGAGTGGGAAGGAGTTAATCTTCTGTTTTCAGTCAAGTGATGTTTAGAAGCCTGTACTAATTTTGCCTTCAGTGAACCAGAGGCGTTCAAGATGCTGGGAACAGTAAGGACAGATGTATCATTTGTGTACTCGTTCAGGTGTGCCTGGCTTCTCATCATTTTATCATCTTCCCTTGTAATTTGTTTACGTCCAGAATCTCATCATCGGTTTACATCACTGCTACAAAACTGTTGATATTCGTGTTTGTTCATTAGAGACTTTCTGCAGACAGGACATTCGTAACTTCTAATTGGCTGAACTATGAAGTTGCATGTCTTGAATTGTATGTATGAGGTCAAGTCTGGAACTCGATTTCAAATGTCCTGTCCTGATTTTGTGACACTGGGGTACTTTAGTTTCACTCATCACTGATTTAGAAAAAAAGTCTCTGCCTTGTGACAAATGCTACAGTAAGGCAGTAAGAAACGGCACAACTAAACGCTTCAGCTTCTAAAGGCTCCAGTGTGATATCAGTTCTGGCACTGAGCAGTATATAAACTAAACCACTGACTTGTATCTTTGATCAAAGTGCATTATGTATGATAATAGACAGACAAGATAATTACTGACCCTTAAACTATAGCAGAACTGATTCTAAGTGCCAACACACATCCTCAAACTCTCCAAAATCATGTTATGTTTTTGGCAACTTTTTTTTTCATGATGCTTAGTACTTCACCAGCAACAACTGTGTAAAAGATGGAACACTTAAGTGATGGTTAGAAAATTTGATCTAGAGCACTAAGCATTAGTGAGGACTTGCTACATAACAAGTCGGGGGTAAATCTTTCATTTCAAACTCATGGCCAGAGCTCAGAACTCTAATAAATGGTGTTATGGTGATAACATGCTAAGATAATAGAGATAAGATCTGTAGCTTATGAATATGAACAAGGCTCAGAATGCTTTAATGATTTACGCTGGATCCTTACTAAGCATGCTAATGTTTTCTAAATTTAGTGTTGTCCTCCCTTTATTCAATTACTCTCAAAGATTCACAAAGGACTCTGCATAAGTCATTTGTTTATCTTAACCCACAACATAGAGTTTGGGTGAGCGTTTGGATTTTCTTGCTTCAAATGAATATGATTCTTGATTCTAGACTTGTGACATTAGTAAAATGTCTCATTCCCTTACTTGAGATAAGCCTGGATATATTTGTGTGACTTTCATCTTACTGGTATACACCTAAGAAGTTGACTTCAATGAGAAAAAGTTTACTTTGGGTTGTGGATTAAGAAGTTTCAGTTAATTGTCTACTGGCAATATATTTAAGTGCCTATGGTAAGACACAAGCATGTGAAAAAGGACAGTACTCACCACTCAGAAGCCAAGGAGTAGAGATTATGAAAAGAATGGGAACAGGAAAGGAGTAGCCTCCAAGGGCATGCCTCTGCTGTCCTCCTTCCTTAAGACAGCCTAGCCACCACATCTCCATAAACTTTCAGTAATGTCATCAAGTCATGAACTCAAAAACTTACCAATCAGTGATTCGGTCACAACCCTCTTGATTCAAAACACCTCATAATAAGCAAATCTCCCAGCGGTGGATGTGATGCACAACCTTCTTTGGGTGACACTCCATACCAAACAACATGGGTATAAAGTTAAAAAGAGATATTGTCTCATTCCACACTTTGTTTGCTTGTTTGTTTTGTTGTTTTTATTTGGTTTGTTTTTTATTTTTGTTTTGTTTGTTGTTGTTGTTGTTGTTTTCTTTTTTGATTCATGGTTTCTCTGTGTCGCCCTGGCTTTCTTGGAACTCAGGCTGGCCTTGAACTCACAGAGATCTGCCTGCCTCTTTCTTCCAAGTGCCGGGATTAAAGGCATGCACTGCCACACTTGGCTTCATCCCACATTCTTTAAGGGTTAGAAAATATTTATGTGAATATGCAAAGCAACAATTGCACAACACTAATTTTTCTAGAGATGTACAAGTTTGCAAATTTATTTGTTCAAAAATTTGCTGTATTTTTAAAAGTGAATAATCTAATTCTTTCTTACTGCAAGGATTGATGGGTTACACTTCACATTTGACAAAAAGCTGAGCCCTTTTCAAAAGAGAAACACATTCTAATTAAAAAGAAAGGAAAATGGGAAGGACATCTTCAAGCTCCAATGAGAATGTTGCCTGCTCAGAGTTAAATTTCCAAATACACTGTAAACGGCATTAGTAGTCCAACTCTAAGACGCAGTATATTGAAATCCTCAGTTGCCAATAATGCTGAGCGTCTCAACATCATCTTTAGTGCTTGCTTTCAAAATATCCCCTAACCAACTGCACCGATAGTATCCCTCAGTGCTGTTTTGATAAAAGAATGAGATCAAACAACTGAAAACTCTCTATATGCCAATGAAACAGGTGAAATTCTGCAATCTCTTCCCCCCCAAAAACACCCCTTATATAAACATCAAGAAAGTTAATGCAATTTATATTGTCTCACCAAAAATTATTCTTGTAAGGTTCTAACCTAAAAATATATAGTAATAAATATATAAGCACCATTGTTTGTGAAGATTTTATTATATAATTTTTCAAATACTGAAAAAAAACTATAAAGCTGAAGTATTATAAAATATAATATAGTATTAAATATTTATGAAGGCTTTGTAATCTAATACAGAAATATTGATGTTCTAATATTGAATTTAAAGTTATACAAAAAGGTCTAAGAGCTAAAGAATTATTAGGTTTACAGGATAAACAAAGGATAATTCTGCTAATGTTCACCAAATCTGTCCTGTTTCTTATTTTTGTACTACATGCCAGGTAAGAATTGTTTTATATATAAGTAACTAAAAACCAACTTTAAAAGTATTTCATGGTATATGAGAATTTTGTGGAATTCTAATTTAAGCATTCATAAACGTTTTCTGTAGTAGTTATTTATGCATTGTGGGTAATCACTTTTGTCTTGAAAAGTTGGGTTCGGCTATATTACCCACAAAAACTAATATACTAATATAGAAAAATATGACCACTACAGACTCTGGAATAAAGTTCAACAGATAAAGGACTTCACTATACTTGGAGGTCTTGTTAGCATTTCAGATGGTCTGGTCGTTCAGATCCTTTGAATAACTCAATGGCTGTTAAATTGTGGTCTTTGGACAAGTAATATCAATGAAGACACCACCAGGACCTCATTGATTCAGAAACTCAGAAAAGAATGTGGAAATCTGTGATATCATAGGCTGTCTTAGAAGACATCTGAAGATTAAGACCCACTGGCCCTGGCCCTGATATGTGGAGAGGTCATATTTTCAAACATAGAAGAGAGGTGCTCATAAACTCCTGTTCCGGGATGAGATACAACACTCAGTATTTTGCTTGTTGTTTTGCATTCTCTACAATATCTTGGAGACAAGGCATGCTCATCCCCATTTTTAAGAGAAAAGAACTGTAATTCATCAGGAAATTTAGTTATTTGCATGGAATTATTGAATTGGCTTAAAAAAAAATCAAACCTTCAGACATCCCTGCCTCCACTTTTTTCTTATAGTCGTCTTTGATATAGACAAGCAGCCCTGGAATCCAGCAGGAGCTAGCCTGACATAGTTTATGTTGTACTTGTCATGAGGCGTATAGACACTACACAGGATAGGAATATCAGAGGCCAGAGATCTAGCTCCATGGCTAATTCAGACTACAAGACTACTCTGACTAAACCACCAACCAAAGAGTGCACGTGGAGGGCCCATGGCTCCAGTCGCTTATGTAGCAGAGGATGGCATTGTCTGGCATCAATGGGTGGAGAGGCCCTTGGTCCTGTGGAGGCTTGATGCGCTAGCATAGGGTGATGCTAGAGCTGTGAGGGAGGTGGAGGTGGGTGAGTGGGTGGGAAAGCACCCTCATAGAGGCAAAGGAGGGGGAATGGGTTTGTGGAGAAGATACCAGGAAGTGGGATATCATTTGAAATGTAAGCAAATGAACTGAGGTATAAACAGAATCTTTCGATCACAAAAATGAATATTCTTTTACCCAACAAATAACCATCTCTTCACTACTAATTACAGCTTTCACTTGTGTTCATTGTTCGTTACTTGTGGATGAGATTAAGACAAATTGTAGGAGATTCCATCTGTCTTCCTACCAAAGTACACTACAGACCAATGCACTGCTTCCTTAAACCCTCCTCAAAAGTTCTCACTCCAGACTCCAAACCTATTAATACTTTCTAAGATCCTCTTTACTGAGATGCTCTACATTTCCTGTGCATTACATCTCCCTCCGATGAGCAATGACTTCAAATTATTCATCCATGGGTATGTTTTCCCTGATGCTCTCTATTGCTGCAGGGGAAAGAGTGGTGGAAACTCACTTTATATGTCTACCCTCACCATCTAGTAAATACTACAGCTCTTCCCTAGAGAATGGGATGGGGAACGCGCTCTGGAAATGAGTAAAATGGGATCATAGTTCCAAGGCAAATCAGCCTGAAACACTGCCAAGTGCAGGGAAGACACCTGGTGTTTACATAGTCCACAATCCTATTCATTGTTCATGCCAATATGACTATCAAAAGAGACCTTACGATGCTGCCTTTCATAAGAATTTATAATTGCTATTTTTATCTTTCACACCAGTATCTATCTGTTAAAGTGTTTAATCTTTTAAGGCCTGAGGTTTCAAATATCACCACCTTCACTCAAGCACCCCATTCACTCAGCAATCTAGAAACCAGAAGAGGGCAGAACTCTTGCAGTTTTCTAGAAGGTTTGCTTTTTTTGTACAGCAAGATATTTTTCCATCTTGCCAATGTCGTTCATGAGCCATTTGTTCTTTAAGCAATTTGAAAGCTTCTCAAGGACATGGAAATACCCTGCTGTCTTCAATTCCCCTCCACACATTAGGTGCTTCATGCATATATGTGAAAGTATAGCTATAAATCTAAAATGCTTTCCCTGTTACAGAACTAGGCGGACTGCTTTCCCATCCAAATCAAAGTCAGGAGTCTGCAGCTCACAGCTAGATATTTCAGCTCAAATTACTTCCTAGGTTTCTAAAGTATCGCAAAATTTAATGTGTGAGGAATTTTGCTATGAAATCTTACTATCAGAAAAATAAATCATCAAAATTATAATCAGATAATCCACAATTTTGAGATTATTGTGGACACTTGAAAGTAGCATTGGAGGTCTTGGATTGTGCTAGTGCATGGAGCAAATTATGTTCATTCTATTGGGTGTGTGTGTGTGTGTGTGTGTGTGTGTGTGTGCATGTGTGTGTGTAAAACAGTGCTAAACACTGTGGATGATCAAAACCAAGAAAAAATAAGTCTGTGTCTACTCTTCACACATTCTTGTTGTTGTTCCAGGAACCCCATATGGCGCACCAGGTCTCTGTGCTTCTATGGCAATGTTATGTCACCCCTTGCCTTATATATAGTACTTTCTTAGGCACCTTCCTTGCATATAAATTTGATAGGTTTCTCTTTATCAATATGAAGAAAGCTTAAAAAATACTCTACCTTGCCCAACTTTGAATGCTTCTGAATATTCATTTGGATTTAGCTATAATCTGCATGGGCTATCTTGCTTGCGTAGGTTTGCCATGATATATTACAATTTGTTTATCTGGTCTCCAGTTTCAACTAAGAGTTCATTAAGGTGAGAGGTGACCTTCTATTAATTCTAATATACTGGAGATCATACAGAATACATGATGTAGGTAATCAAGAAATACTGAACGACACCATTGCTGAAAACATTTGTCCTAATACAAGTCATTTTTAAAACTAGCTGAGGCATATGCAGTGGTTTACCATGGTATTTTTTCTCTACTTTTTTATAGAAAAATTTCAAAGCTCTGCAGAACAGTAGAAGATCCTGAAAGATGTCAGATTTATCTATCAGAATTTTTTAGCCTCTCTTCCACAGAACTGTTATATTAAGAACTATGAACTGTGTCTTCCACATTTCTTATCTCATAAGTAAGATATTTAAAACCATGTTTCCTTGAAATGAAGAAGTGCTGCAGGCCACAGATATTGTTATTAATTAGGAATTTCTTCAGAAACTGGAAATTGACAGCTAACTCTAAGATTTTTTTTTTTTTTTTTTGGTGTGGAGAAAATTCTATGTGCTTTTATCTTCTCTCTCATGTATAAACCGTTTAGTTAGTTTCTCTGTTCTGAACAGACTTTTACCTATTCTCTTGATCATCTGTATAAATTATTTTTATCCTCTATTATTTCTTCAAAGTTGGAACATTGGAGTCAATGACTCTTAGGGATTAGGGTTTTATGTATAAGTGGAACCAGTGCTAGGTAACCTTATCATCTCTAGCTCGATGTGCTAGAAGATTCCTTTCCTTTAATCCATGTAAACCACCCAGCATCTGGGTTTAGGAATCCAGCTTTAGCTCTTTGCTCAAACTGGAATTCTCTTCCCTCCTTCTCCAAATTAAAAAATTGTTCTTTCACTTTAAGGTGCGTGCAGTACATTTGTTTGTTTGTCTGTTTGCTCCCCCTCCCTTTCCAAAAAAACCCTCCCACAGAGCTCTTTGAAAAATCCCCCACCTCAATGCTGCCTGCAAGGAACACTGCTCAGGTCTATGTTCAGAATTTGATTTCTTTTATCTTCTTTGTTAATGATTCTGTTAGTACGACGTGATGTTCTCTGAAGGAATCGTCCCTTAATTTTCACTTCCGGTGTCCCATCATCTTAATCAAAACTCAACAGAGGACAATAAGCATCTAGCATCCAGAATACAATATGATATTGATGACATTCTAAAGTTCGAAATATACCCATCCTATAAGATATATACGTATGTGTATGTATATGTATATCTGTGTACCACCTTCATGTATGCTGTGCCCTTGAGTGTTAGGAATACATTTTAGAATTTCAGACAGTTATGAGCTACTCGGTGTGTGCTGTGAATAAAGCCTGATCCTCTGGAAATAGCAGTTGTAGCTATCAGCCACGGAGCCATCTCTCCAATCTCTATCACTCACTTTAAATTTTCTTTACACAACCTTCTGATTCTTAAATAGTGCATTGAAATTGAATATGTGTAACTGAAACTGAATATGTTTAACTTTGTCAACATTGAAAAACGATTTGAAAGAGAAGAATAGCATCTCAACACTTGCATCTATGACTGACCCTCACAGATTAGGTGTATTACGAGCCATTTTATTTGTGTTACAATCTCAGGGAATGATTTGTAATCTGCATTGGCACAGACATTGCCTGCTTTTTGGGGGGTGTCTTGTCTGGTTGGGTTTTTTTTTTTTTTTTTTTTGTGACAGGATTGTTTTTTTTTTCCCTGGCTTTCTTAGAATTTGCTATGTAGACCAGGCTAAACTTCAACTCTGAGAAATTTGCCTGTATCTTCTCTTGAGTGCCCAGGCAAATGCCACAATGCTGGGCACTTCTCTGCTGTTAAGTATTCACAGATACAGAGAATGAATGTGGTATATCATGGTGCTAATTTTCCTTGATCCACAACTTGGCTGGTAATTATAAAGCCCAATTGGTTCTATCTTTGCTTAGCCATTGTCATATACTGAAGAAGTCTATGTAGGAAGCCACAGCTACAGCTGTCATATTTTCCTGTCTTACCATCACTGGACTCTATATGGATTTATCACTCAGTATCATGGGATATAAGCAGTGATGTTTAAAATTTGATGCAGAATTTAGAAAGATGCTTAGGTGATCATTTGGTTTTTGTTCTAATCTGTAATGGGGTCAGAAGTTTTAGCATGCTTGGATTCCACAGTTAGATTGGAATGAGTCAGTTGGTTGTTGCAAGATCATACATTTATATTTCCTCCTGATGTTTTAATAAGTCTTAGGAACCAATTCAAGACTAGAAAATCTCTCTGTGAATGTTTTTATTTATTCTCTTTACATTTGTGAGTAGAGAGCAGTGCATTAACAGTGGGTTGTGGTAAAATGAGAAAAGCAATCTGTAGCACTCAGTAGTATTTGACTTGGGTCTTCTTTCTACCCCCAAATGTTTTGGTTTTTGACAACTCATGTACCTCTTCATAATTTCATTCATTATCTATGTAAACTGAGAGTGTTGGATTGGACTAACATCATTTAAAATGTATTTCATGACAATAGGTTTGATCTATACCAAATGAATTTGGGTCTTAGCTTATTTATATACAGTGGCATTGTACATAATCAAGACTTCTTCATTGCATCCAAGTTTATCTCCTATCACTATACATCACACACAGTATTTATAAATATGTAGGTATATCTATTTTTATGGGTCCATAGAAAGACTCAAGTACATGTATAGCTATAACTTGGATATTCATCTCTGGGTTGCCACTTCAAATCAACTCGAAATGTATTGACTCTATCAGGAAGAGTTAGGTTTATGATTTTATTAGCATAATTTTGAAGCTCAAATTTAAAGTGTTAGTGCCATCACCTAATTTAATTGATTTAAAACTGAAAACCTAAATCATCACCAAGGGCCTTTAGCTTGAGAATTTCAATTGTAAACTTTTTATAATATAATTGCCAATGATAGAACTACTTAATGTCTTACAGTGTTATGAAGGTTGATGTATCCCAAATATCTCCATGGTGTTTCTCTACTTGGGTACCCAGCTTTAAATCAAGACCCCTTGATCATAACATGGTAACTCTGAGGACACCACATCCAGAGAACAAATACGAATAGGTAACTAGCATGATATCAGTGCATATTATTCTTAGTATAGAAATTGGAATTATTCTATTTGTATTTAAATAAGACATATTAATCCATTGAATCAGAATTTCGAGAGAATTAAAAACTGCTATTTAACATACCAAAAAAAAACTTACTTATGTATTGTTTTTATCAATTAGAAGTTAAATAGAATTAGCAAACCAACTTCTTGATTAAAAACTTTGCAAAGATTTTGATTTAACAGAATTATTGAATCTATTTTGTAGGGAGCGATTCAGAGGTTTTAATATAGTGATAAATATTAACATATTATGAGAAACAACATGTGTAACTGATGTAAATGTGGATGACGTCATCTTATGTTACAGTGTGGAAAGTTAAATATTCCTGTGTCCCTCATCATATACTGAGAGGTGATTGTTCACGGCTCAGTATACATGTAGCTTGAAAAAATTTGAGCAAGGAACCTGGAGTTTGTATTCATTCTTTCTTTCACTTGAGGAGAAAAAGAAAATGAGAGCTTGTATAAAGAACTGGTACGAGTTGGTTTAAGTTAAAGTATGTTATTTCTAAGTATGTTATTCAATAGATATCTCATATTTATATATGTGTACATGTGTGCTTGTAGAACTATGTGTGTGTATATATATGTATATATATGCATTTATACAAAATGAATATTCAAATAATTAAAAGCAAAGTTAATCAACTTTTTTCTTTGAATAGCCAGTATTTCAATAACAAAACTGACTCTTGACTAATAAAGGTGAGATTCTTATTAGATAAAATACCAGGAGCAGACTATTCTGTGTGCTGTTCCCTGTTCAGGGGATTAAAGTGGCTCACTGGAGAATGTAAATAAAACACTTACAAATTAAATCTTCAACACACCATTTCGCTGAGCACCCATTAACTCCATTTTACACCATTTCATATCATAATCAACAGCCCAGCTCCACCCCAGCAACTCCTGACTAATGACAGCAAACACAGCATTTCCCTCACAATTCAAGACTCCTCCAGAGGGAGGGATTACCAATGACCTCGAGGTGTGGTAGCCAAAAGGGACTTGACAACCAAAAGCAAGCACTCACGATGACACATTTAACCCACAAAGAACCCTATGTCCAAATAACTGGTTTCAAACAGAAAGAGGAGGCTACAAAATCCTTCCCTCCCAGCATCAGCTTTCCAGGTAAACAGAAATGAATTGTCCAGGTACTAGGCTGCTCTCTGTGTCAAGCATGCATATTTTAAAACTTTTGCTTTGGACATTCAGCCTTTGCAACTTCTGCAGCATTTGTATCCAGTTCGGTACCAGACCTGACCAAGCGCACAGACTGGGAGCGACCACTTTACCTTCCGAAAAATCAATCAGTCCCAGCAAATGAAGCAGCTTCAGAGACGCACATATAATCACAACAATACCCACTGTTTGCAGTCCTTCCGACTCCCACTCTAGAGTCAGCATCCTCTAAGCTCTCAGAGCATCCCAGCCTCCGGACCCCTTTGGTGTGGAGGGAGTTAATTAGAGAATCCGAGCAATGTCTGGCCTGGAACAAAGACTTGCAAGGGGGGAAAGTGAGCAGCGGCTCCTCACTGAAGAGCAGAGCCAAGCAGGCGGCCCCCCGGGGTGAGGACAGACCTGGGCTAAAGTCCAGCCTCTCATGCTGATGCTTGCATTTGCTTGGAGGGGCTCAGCTCAGCCACAGCGCATCCAGGCTCCAGACCCTGCGCTGCAGCCGGCAGGTGGGTGTTCTGAGTTCAGAGCTGAAGGGAGAAACATCTGTTGGAGAACATAGACTTTGCAGGGTCCACGAAGAAGGGACACTCCCAAGGAACTTGCCCCGGAGAGCTAGCACCCCACCCGCTGATGATGCCGGGCTGGGCAGGGCTGTGTGAGCTAGTTTGCTGCCTGGGAAGCTCAAGTGTCCCTTTTCAGCTACAGCCGCTGCTTTTGCTTCGCAGAGCTTCCTCTGGGAAAAGGCTCAGCCTGCTCTGTGGATATGAGGTGGGGGTGGGGGTTCGGAGGGGAGTTTTAGTGAGGGGTTGGTGACAAAGTCCCTGAGTCTGCTCTATGTTTTGTGGAGAAAACTACAATAGCAAAAACAGTCCAAGCCAAGCTATGCAGCCAAGATCATCCAAGTAAACTCAGCTCTTTCACTCTCTCCAGCTGTTCTGGTCCCCAAGCCCACTACAGAAAGATCCACGCAGTCCTCAGGATTACAAACCAAGGATGAAGGGCGGAGCAGACCACGTAAGGGTCAAATTCAGTAACTGCTTCTTGGAAGGTGGGCATCATTACGAAGTGTAGGCTCAGTTTCTGCTAGGCAAAGTTTCCCAAACTTCATTAATAGTTAAAAAAAAAAAAAAATCTTGGGGCTTACTTAAAAAACAAATAAATAAAAGGTCAAGTCCTCTTCTTCAGAGTCTGGTTTGGAATACCCTGAGCATGTGCTTTAACTCAGGTAATCGCAATCAACAGGAAATCCTGGTTTGCACTTAACCCCCAAGGATCCTGTCCTGCCCCAAGCTACTCCAGAGAGGCAGCTTCGAGTAGATGCCCAGGAATCTGAGCCATGCCAGGACCACAGTGGCTTCATCACTCGTGGCTTTTCTCGGCTCTGCCAAATTCCAGGCCAGCAATGCTGATGCCAATGTAAAGAGAATCAAGACAGACACTGGGGACACCTGTAGCTCCCTGGGATCCTGGATAGCTTCTGAGCCTTCTCCCAGGCTCCTAGGAACTCACTTTCTGCCTCTATGTTCTATGAGCTTCTTCAAGACACTCAACTGGTTTGAAAGCATTTTCATTGTTGACTTTGGTGCCGAGACAGTTCATTAAAGCCCTCGGTTTAAAGGGAAATTGCAGGAAATAAATCTGGCTCTAATAACAGTTAACGTACTGAGTTCTTAGCATGGGCTCAACCATATTGCAAAGTAACAGGAATTAACTTACTCCACACAGCTCACCGAGATAGGTATTATGGTCATCTTCACTTTACAGGCTAAAAAACACAAGTTTATTTGCTTTCCAAGTTGCAGGCATTATGCCTGGAGAGCAATAGGTATCCACCCGGTTACTCCTTAGTGTTTATCCAGCTGTCATTATTAGCTCTGAATGGTACCCTATGGACAAAATGATGAGTAATCCTCATCCTATCGTTTGGGAACATTTTAGTAGGAGAGAAAGCATTGGGAGGAGGTGAATAATGATTACAGTAGCCTGTGCAATAGAGATCTCTGCAAGATGCAATAGGAGCACAGGTCAGTTATGCTTTGGGTAAATGAGGGGTAGTGCCGAGAGCTTTAAAAAAGAGGTACCCATTGATAATGACAACAGTTTTCATTGATAACTAGGAATAGTATGTCAGACACACTTGCATTATACAGACTTGGACTAAATCCTGGGTTTGCTTGGGGGAAAACAACTCCATTGAAGCCCCAGTTCTGACAGTTTAAAACAGAAATGCCATAGCCTTCTTGGCTGGCTGCTGTAAAACTGAACCTGTAACAGGCAGATCTGGGCGTAGCTCCTGGTTCCCTCAGTCCTCCTTGGGACGTGGGAATTACTGTGGAAGGCTCATAGCCTCTGCAGGCTCTCTTAGAGGAAGTAGCTGCTCATGTCGCTCCTTTCCTGGTTCTACTTCTTGTCAGTACCTTAGTCACAGTGCTATTTTTTCTTTTCTGGGCACCAGGAATAAACCCAAGTATCATGGCTATCTCTTATTAAAGGTACATTTCATTTTGTGTCAGATGCTTAAAAGAAATATCTATAAACTCAACCACTGTCCAACTATGCATTGTACAAAAAATAAAATAAAAAAGTAAAAACCGAGTGGCACAGAGATTAAGTTATTTTCACAAAGCTACATTAATAAAGAGTAAAACCAGGATGTGAAAGATATTCACTCAACAGGTAACAGCCATCAACACTTGTACAAATTGTGCCAGGCTTTACTATAAACCTTGTCCCTTCACAAATCCTATTATTTATATTATCACTCTGGTCTCAGAGAGGAAATCCAGAATTTAGATAGTTGAATAATTTGTCTGAGACCTTACTAATGATACTTGGAAGAATTGAGATTTAACCATGGATCTCACAGGTGTCATGTCCTATATACTTCGCTCTTCCCCACTCTGTTCCCTGTGAATCGTGGTGACCATGTCAGGCTCTGGGAGGGACTGTGAAGTAGAAAATAGGAAAGTGAAAACTTATTTGAAGGGGTGTGGTCACAGCAGTGGACCATCCAGACAGAAAGAGAATAGAATAGGCCTCCACTTTGATGATATTGATCTGTTGTGATCCTGTAAGCTCTCAAAGGAGATGATTTACTGAACTGCAAGATTGATTGTTTCCTTCTCTTTGGCTGCAGCTTCAGTTTGAGATCTTTCTAGTGATAATGCCTGATCAATTTCATTTCTTTGCTACTTCTTACAATGTTATCGGCTTTCACCTGTATTAAACATGCCAGGGGTTTATAGCAATGCATCTTACATAGGCTCGACTGCACATAAATCCACAATGAAGTGGAGCATGGTAGGAAAAATGTTTTTAAAGATGTATTTGCTATCAAACTTGCCTATTCTACTATTTTCATAAATATAAACAAGATTAGAGAGTACGGATGACTTTTTTGTTTCTTTTTTTTTCTGGTTATTTTTATTAACATTTCAAATATTATTCCCTCCCAGTTTCCTGTCCATAAGCCTGCTATCCCATTCCCCTCCCATTCTTCTGTAACGGTGTTCCCCCTCCCCAACCACCTCCCCTTTCCACTTCCCCACCCTGACATTCCCCTACACTGGGGTAGGGGGATCCAGCCTTGACAGGACCAAGGGCTTCTCCTCCCATTGGTGCCCAACAAGGCCACCCTCTGCTACATATGCAGCTGGAGCCGCGGGTCTGTCCATGTGAACTCTTTGGGTAGTAGTTTAGTTTCTGGGAGCTCTGGGCTCCTGATGAATCTTTAAGTTTGATAGCATAGTGGTTGACTTCTTTGGCATAGAAATTATCTTGAGCTGCTGGTAACTAAGATATGAGATATATCAAAGGCCTTCCACTTTCAGTCTAAAGACAAGGGACAAAATCGTAAATTCCTCCTTGGCAGACACTCATCTTCTCCTGTGCAGCATATATACAACCATAATTGTATAATCTCAGCTAAGAATATACAACCATCATTTTTCATTATTTTCTACCATGTATTTTACTTTCTTTAATTTACCACCCCTAAAAGAACAGATCCCTTTCCTTTTGACATTTCTTCATAATCTATTACTCTTTTTTCAGATGGCATATAATCTGCAAAGTGTAATCCTTAAAATATGCCTATCCCATATTTATACATATTACCAGTATTAATAAACTCTTAAGTTTTATCCTGCTAATGTGTCTTGTTACTCTAATTTTTAGGTCCAGCTAATAAATATTAGGGAGAAGGAAAAAATATATCCCCCCAACAAGCCTTTAGAAATACTAAAATACAGATGCTGAAGTGGGTGGGATAACTGAGTGGTTAAGAGTAGCTGCTGCTTTGTGGATGACTTGCATTCAGTTCCCAGAATTCACAGGGCATTTCAGAACTGTCTGTAACTTCAGGTCCAAGAGATCCTACAACTTCCTCTGACCTCTCTTGGTGCCAGCTATGCATTGGATACACATACCCAGTGAGGGGGAAACACTCATGGCCATAAAAATACATAAATCTTTAAAGAATAAGAATGTTTAAAAAGAGACAGAAGCCAGGTGTGGTGGAGCATACCTTTACTCCCAGAAAAGCCCTGTCAAAAAGAAAAAGAAAAAGAAAGAGAGAGAGAGAGAGAGAGAGAGAGAGAGAGAGAGGAAGGAAGGAAGGAAGGAAGGAAGGAAGGAAGGAAGGAAGGAAGGAAGGAATCAACTTCTTAGGGATCCAATGTCCCAAGTATAGAACAAGATGGCTTTACATTTCCTAGCTCATCAACACCCTGTTTGCTTTAATACAGGTAAAAGTAGGATGACAATGAAGTTAAAAAGCTTTGAGATTTTAAAAGAAAAGTGCATTCTCACTGGAGCTAAGGAAAGTAAGCCATCAGTGTGTCTGACATTTTCAAGAAGGTTTCATTAAGAAAGAGGCCTAACACAGGTCTTTATGAATGAGTTTGAGAGTCATAAAGCCTTCCGTTGAAGGAGAAAGGGTATCCACAAACTGTTGCTCAAACCGGGCATTTTCGAGAAGAGGTCTCTTAACATCAGAACTCAATGGAGCAAACAAGTGGGCAAGGTCAACATGTGACTCTTTGGGTGCCTTGTAATTAGAAGGGGTTTTTGTTTGTTTCATCATAGTACTGGGAACCCTTCAACCTCATGTGTCCTCTATTATACTCAAAGTTTCTTCTCTGCTTTGAGATGTTGCATGTCCCTCTGTCTTGCAATTCCAATACACGGAAGAACTTCCTGAATGGTCTCCCTGGGAACTATCTGGTCAAACAAGACTCCATATATTTCACTTAGCTCAGGGGGAAGTCTGAAAGGCTGATAAATGTGTCCTGAATGGATTTTTTTAAAATGCATATGGATATCCATTTAACAATTAAGTAACAAAACCTCCCTGTCTGAGTGCTCTCTTTAATCCATAAGACTGATTACATTTTAGGTAGGGAATTGAGGGGAAACTTTTTTGCATCTTAAACTTGCAGCGATATTGCACGATGTATTATCATAATAGTTCCCAGGTGCCTTATAATCAGAGCATGTGTATTATGTAATCTTCATAAAATAAATTATCAAGTTATTAAGATGTACAATTAAAGTTTTTTATTAGAAGATAAACTTGTGGTGATGTACAACTTGTTGCCTCCTTTCCTTCTCCCCTACTTCCTATACATAGGAATAGTTCCAGGTTCATTTTTCTCGTCCACCATGCGATTTCTTGTCTCTTTTCATATCCCTTTTCATGTGGCCTCTCTATCAAAACTGTCACATTCCACCTCATTAGTTTCACTTACAGTGGCAGAGCGTCTCCAGCATAATAATTGCCTTCTGACTTTTTCTATTATCATTAATATATGAATAACATTGAGCTCCTATTAATTGACATAGATTGTACTTTGTACATTATGCAAACCCCTTCTACGAACTGCTATACTATCTGATGGAGATAGTTAATATAATAATATTAACCCTTATAGATGGAGACCCAGTGGTACAGAAGCTTAAGTTACTGGCCTAATGTTCTATGCCAGATACGGAGGAGCTGGGACCTGGCCACAGGATCGCTCCCTAGAGATTCAGCAATCATGTATGTGAGGGATGAATGATAGTGTTAATCTTTCTATTTTAAATAACTTTTTAAATTTTAAAAATAAACCTCGATCTCAGTGAACAAATATAAATGAATTTTAACATGTCATTGGTCTTCAAAAGGGAAGATATGCCCCTAGTGTTACCCTGAAGCATATATGTTTATTCCTTCCTGAGAGCAAGATTGGATGGAAAATAAGAAAGAAATGATTTAAGAAAGTGGCTCAATATAGACAGAGGAGGGAAGAAGCCTAAGGAAGTAGAGAAGAGAAAGAAGAAAGGGAAGGGAGGAAGGTAAGGAAAGAAAGAACCAATCCTATGGCTGCCTTTTTGAGACATTTAAGAACATGAAAGGGAATGGGGGCACTAGGCTTAAGCAACCCACAGATCACTCAGCTGTGGTTTAAGATAGGAATAAACAAGGACTACAGAAAAGGCAACAGGCAAAATATATATATATTTCTCTTGAATTAATTCCTCTCCCTTGCTCCACTGGTGGTTAGAGTCCTTACAGCAACACAAAGAGAATCTGTTCAGTTTGGCTGTCTCAGCAGCGGCCTCACATGGCGGATGCTTTTAAAAACAGGATGGACAGCATCTCCATGGACACTGCACTAGCGCTGCTGGGCTTAGTTCCACCTTCCAGGTCTGATCTTAGCGTTCCCACTCGCTGAGGCCTGGCTACCTAGACTTATCATGGCCATGCCATCAGTTTGATTTCCTCAGTTTTTACGTGCATGCTGCTCAGAGCCTGAGGAGTGCTCTTAACACTGCATTAGCTCATCCCTTGCACTAGAGCAAGGCTTTGGGAAATGGAACCGAGCAAACTTAGCCTTAAATGTGTTCTAAATCTGCAGAAAGAGTGAGCGGTGTTCTCCATCGCTCTTTGTTTTATAGACTTGTAAGAACGTGTCAGAATGAATACTTTGCAAAGTCTTCAAAATTCCTTTCTCAAAAAGTTTCTCAATTCCCTTGTTTTCCTTATCCTCTTCCCCAACTTCCTTCCCTCCCTCCCTTTCCCCTGATATCCCCGTTAGTAGTGAGCATGTAAGCGAGTGTGCAGACAGACATGGTTATCACTGAGATCATTTTCCTGTTCGGAGACCCATGAGTCACATCCCTCTCTCTCAGAGCAGAGAGCTGCTTCCCTTCTCTGTTCATGGTAAATGGAACTCGAAACAAATGAATGCTTACAGAAGGTCCAGTGGGATGCAGGAAGTGGTCAGGCTCATGGTTCTAAGTTGTTAGTTCTCTAAGAGTGAGTTTTCTGGGGTTACTGGGCAAGATCTGATAGCAAGGAAGCATAACCATGTCTTTGGCCCTCTTTCTCCTGTGTTTTTCAACAGGAATTAAAATTTGTACGTAAGCAGGAAAGAAATGCACATCATAGAAGTATGAAATTCTAGTTAGAATATCAGAGAAATTGCTGCTCCCCCGAAAGAAGGCAAGGGAGTGGCCATAAAAGACCGACTAATATTACTCATTTCTGTTTTACTGTTTTTGAACCCTGACATTTTCAACTGTCTTTAAATCAGAACTATCAAATGAATAAAGAGCTTCCGGGACCCATTGTGAAGTAGCAGCAAGTGATGTTGGAGCTCCGTGCATGAATACATCTTTTTGAGGAAGGCTTACTTTTTTAAAATTTACTCATTTTTTATGTGTATTGAATATATTCCCTTCATGTATGTTTGGGTATGAAATGCATTCAGTGCGTGCAGAGGCCAGAAGGCGTTGGATACACTGGAACTGGAGTTATAGATGGTTGCTAGCTGTTATGTGGGTGCTGGGAATTGAACCTGGATTGCCTAGAAGAGCAGCCAGTGTTCTTTACTTTCAGACATTTCTCTGAGTCTACTCCAAGTCTTAATTTTAAAATAGACTAAGCAAAGAAAAATGTGTCCTACCTCTTCAGCAGGTGCTCGGGACATAGAAAGGATCTCTTTCTCCTTGACCTGTCTTTATGATCTATCTCCTACCACTAGCCCTTACCATCACAGCTGATCTCTCTCAGTTTGCTTGTTTTCTGTGAGTGCAATGTGAGTATAAGGCTGCAAATAGATAATGTTATGTCCATTTCCTCTTGCTATGTTGACAAATTCCTTCAGGTTTTGCTGTTTAAATTAACTCAGGTTCATTATCCTACAGTTCTGAAGCCAGAGTTTGAATTGCCTATTTCTCCTTAAAACTTCAATGAATGGTACCCTTCTGTAGCCAGTCTTGGCTTTTGGTGCTACAAATGGTCAATGCCTAGGTCTTTTCCACATTGTATCATCACTCTGACATAAACTATTCTGCCTCCCTCTGCACTAGATTTGTTATTATATTAGGTCTTCCTAAAGAATATAGTAGTTACTTTGTGATCACTGACTCACAATATTAATTTCACCTGAAAACCTAAGTATCCTTTACCATATGACCTAAAATATCCCCGTTTTAGAAATTCAAATATAGACATTTTAGGGAACTTTTATTTTGCCTACACAGAGTGGTAATCCCAAAATTATTTTGATAAGAAATACTTCTTTAAAGAAGAAGTCTTTTTTTTTTCTTTCTTTCTTTCTTTCTTTCTTTCTTTTTTTTTTAGGAGCTGGGGACCGAACCCAGGGCCTTGCGCTTGCTAGGCAAGTGCTCTACCAGTGAGCTAAATCCCCAACCCCTAAAGAAGAAGTCTAATGTAAAACCACCACATATTGACTCTATTGTATTAGGAAAAGGAAAGCCCATTGGGAAAACTCTGCATGAAGGAGTGTGTGTGTGTGTGTGTGTGTGTGTGTGTGTGTGTCTGTGTGTGTGTGTCCATGTGTGTATGATATAGAAAAGGATTTATCTCCCAGAAGGAAAGGTCAGCTTTAATTAGACATTCTATGACTGAACTGTAAATATGTATGTAGACTTCAAGATATTAGGAAAGGAACCCTTCACCATATATAATGAATACATGGTAATACTCAGAAAGAAGGTCATGCTAGTGGTCAGATTTAATTGAAAAAATGTCCAGAAGTAAACTGACTTTCAGGAATATCCTATGAGCTATGCAGAGGCATATCAACATTCTTTCTTATGCATATCTGGGATATGATTTTTTGCATATGATGGTGGAGGCAGAGTTATTTCTTATCTAGAAAAAGAGCACTCTCATATAACACCCCAAGCGAACTGTTTCAAATAAGCTAAGGCAGATAAACTACAACTGCGCACTGGTCTTCAATCACAAAGGTTTCCAGTTCAAGCTAAATGTGCAGTATAGAGAGATAGTTCAGTGAGTAAGTTTGTTGGCTGTGCAGAAGTGAGGACCTGTGTTTGAAACACAACTGCATAAAGATTGTCAGGCCTATGAGTGCATGTCTGTAACCTTGCTGGCCAGCCACCAGAGCAGAAACTAAGAGCTTCTAATTCATTAAGAGATCCTGTCTAATAAGATGGAGTTACAGGAGACACCTTGTATCTTCCTCTGCTGTCATGATGAATACATACTAAGGGCATGCATATAACCCTGCACATACATGGACACTCACATGCACATGCTCATGCACACTGCACTCATCTAGGTATGAGTCAGCCCTAACCCATGAATCCTAAGTGTTTTCAAGTGGTCAGAGAACTCTCCTTCGAGACAGAATGCATTGTCCCCAGACTACCACCTTTAAATGGGTTGATTTCTTACACAGTGGAATTACAAACCAGGTTTAACCCTTTGTGAGCATCTACATTCACCCGTGCTATTAGGGTAGTTTTACCCGTGTTTGTACTCTCACAGGCTCTCTCTCCTGTCTTATAGCAGTCTATTATGAAAAGAGAACATTGGCGCTATGGAGGGTTGGTTTATTCAGGTCAACAACAGCAGGGAAAAAAAACCTGGATTTAATAGGCAAGAATTTTGGCTTCCTATCAATGTTTCTTTTCTTTCTTTTTTTCCCCTTCTCTGGTGTAGATGGGCTTTTTAACCGGTTGGATGCTGTGGTGTTTTATGCCAGTGATTCGTAACATGAGACTGGTCAAGTACCTGCCCCACAGCTTTGTCAGGGAAACAGAGATGGGTGCAGTTACGGCATTCAAGGCAGGACAGTGGGTATGATAGGTCCTCTGCTTCTCAGAACAACCATTAGGATCTTGCCAGTACCCATATAGGTGCTTGTTCTGTCATAGCCATTTTTACAAATGAGGTTGCCATGTTGTGGAACCGTTAAGATACTCACTACAAAGGTGGGGAGGGGAAGAGCAAGCTGGGACTCTCCTTCTGTCAGGAGAACCTGTTCTCAGAGCCCAAGTCCGAGTCCCAGTGGGTCATCAGCCTCAAATGTCCTCTGGGAACTTCACTCTCAGCAAGCCATAGCCTAGCAAATACAGCTGTGTTGTTCAGTCTCTGGTGAAAGCTTTTTGGGAACAGGTGGCCTGACTAGGAATCATCCACTTCTCTAAGACTTTCCTCTTTCCCTGACTGACTGTCTCACTTCATGTATGCCTTCAGCCATTCCTCAGAACATCAGAACAACTCAGACTCAATTTATCCCAAGGGCAAAACACTTCAGGGCAGAAAATAAAACCATAAATTTTAGAAGATAAAAGTGGGGCAGGTAAAGAGGGACACATACACACAGTTTTGGCCTTAAGGTGCACATATCAAAGACTTTAAAGTGCAGTGGGGTTTCGGAGGCAGCAGATGAGCAGGAAGGATGTGAGATGGACATCAGTCAGAGTACATGAAGTTTGTACATGTACAGAGTACATGAGTTTGACTAAAAATGGCAGCTTTCCTCTAATGAGTTAATCATCATTCTTCAATTTTCAGAACATCCAAGCCATTCTAGTATGTGACTCCACTTCAAAACTCTGACCAGTATATATCACTTCTTACCAGCGTGCTAACATGTCCCTTGCTGTGTTCCAGAGCTACATGTGGCAAGCTGCCATGTAACAAACACCTGACTGGCTACACATTCACACCTGCACAGTAGCTTTCACAGCAGCCAAGTCAAAGTGAATGCTCTTTATGAAAATTCTCTGCCTATAGCTCTCTGGTAGCTTTTAATGGCACACAGGACACCATTAGGATTCCTTACCACATCCATTATGTTCAGGTTCAGTGTTGAGGAACATTTTAGACAAGTTCTAATAAGCTGTAATCAATCCAATCTCTCTGGATTGGAGTCAATCAAGTTGACTGCTTTTTTTTGCATTTGTGATTTAGAGTCTCTGTGCATAGACCCTCTGTCAACGTTGTTCCCTTATAACTTTTTCCCATCACTTACTTATAGGATTAATTCCAATGAAAATATTTTGGGACACTGTTGCCCTGTTACACTCTACCCAATGCCAGGACTTCTGTTCACACAACATTCACCACTCTCCCAGAACTTACACATTGTTTTTTCAATTTTTAACATATTCCTTTTCTATCTATTTCCATTTGTATAGTAGTGACCTATATGCAGCCCTCTTAGTAACTTGTGACATTGTTTTTCCAGAAGCAGCTAGAGCTTGCTGGTGATAGAGTTTCTGGAACTAACTAGGTTTTTGGATGTTTACATAGCAGAAGATAGACTGTTTTTCTCATATAGGCTTTTGACACCACATGGATTCTATCTACAAAGGTCAGAAGCTGAGATTAGCAACTCTCTTTCCACCTACCCTCTGACTGATTTCCAGTCTCTTTCTTTGCTGTTGCCTCTGAAATCCCATTGCGCTTTAAGCCTACTTCCTCATGCACACTCATCTTGGAATCAGCAATACATGAGCATCCTTACCTCCCCTCTGGATGAGAACTTAATAGGAAACATCAAACTTAAAATATGGGGGAGTTTAAATGATGAGAAACCTCATACATCTACAAAAAAGTTTACAAATGAATATGCAAAGAGCAGTTCCGGTGAGTAAGACAATCATAGCTCTGTCCTTTTTGCTTCATCTAGTTAGAGTACAAAATGGAAGTCAACCACAACAAGCCGAGAACAGAGAAATGAAGCAAGAGGAAGGAAGCCCAGTAGATGTGCTCTTTTCAATCTGACATAGAGAACACAAGGTCCACAGATGGAGAAATGAAGTAGCAAAAGGCTGTGAGGGTCAGACTGAAGTCAGGAGACACAATTAATCTTAATTCTCTCAGTGATTTTATTTGCCTAAGCTTTTGAACATCAAACAGGAAGGACCTGCTTGCTGTATTCAGAGTCAGGCAAATGCTTTTGAATCAATAATCCCAATGTATAGGTAGGTCACCTAGTAAATTAGAGCATTGGGCACACACATCTGTGATCACTCTTCTAGGGAGATGGAAATTCTTGAATAGTCATATAGCCACTCTACTATCTTAGGGGAAAAGAGGAGCATGTAGTAGAGGTGAAGGTGATTAAACTTTCATAAAATTATGTTTGGGAATCTGTCAAAGAATCCAAGGCCAGATTAGCTGATGATTTAAAATGTGGATCTATTTTAAGGTGGATAGGATTTAGAGATTAATGTGAAGTCAGAGTTAGAGATTAAAACCCCAGAACTACTCATGTAACAGTAATAACTGAGGTGACAAGGATGAATGCAGAGTTCAGAGAAAAGATGTACCTATGAAGGAAGCAAATAAATGTCGCTCTAGAAGCAAAAGCAGACAAGTGGGCCCAGGTAGAAGCTATGGGAGAGGTCCATGGGGACTTTAGCAAATGCTGTCTCAGAAGAATCAAGGTAAAGAGGTTAATGGCTCATTGTACCAAACACAGAAAGATTACCATCCACTGGCTTATATTTGGGCCCTATGGCCAATTTGTCGTATTGGTTAATGCATGGGTCTGGATACATATAGAGAGACCCAATAGGAATCTGGTTTTTTTTTAGTATTTTTTTTCCTTAAAAACCAGTAGGGAAGAGAAAACAATACTTAACGGCATTTTCAAGTGCAACACAGGACCTCCATTGAAAGCTTATAGTCACAACATAAATATCATATTAGGTTTGTTGTCTCAGATCACCATTGCTTACATTTACATGACTAAAGGGAAAAAAATAAGAAGTTTATCTTAATTAGTCTGTTGGGGTAGCCTTCAAGTTTTAATTAGGAGAAGGACAGACTGGTCGCCTACATCTCATATTTTCCCAACATTCTGTTTTCTCTCAGTGCATTTTCAGTGACAGAAGATGAGGCCATGGCCTTAGATATGAATATAATTAGGGTATTTAACAAATAGATAGCCAATAGAGAATGACTTACTAGCTTAGCTAGTATATTTAGCCACATAGTCTGTGGAATAAGTTATAAACTTCCTATACTGTTACATCCTACCCAAGGCAATTCAACAAGTGCTAGTGGTGTGGCAGTGTATAATTGAGGTGGCTCCTGTTTTCTTGGCATCAATGAGCCCCTAGGATTTGCAGAAAGTAGAAAAACAGTTATCAGATCTCACACTGAGTGGAAAAGCTGTTCATCATTGGAATGCAATTAAAAAAATCAGGCACAAGTGAAACCAGTCAGATTATCTAGCACAGAGTCTCATCACAGCTGCATCTGAAGGAAGAGCAAAGGAAGAAAAACATATGAAACTATGTTATGCTGGGGATGGGAAGAGGGAAAACGGCTCATCACCAAGGGAGAGAACACACTTCATCTAGGACACGGTAACAGCTTAGTGTCCCATGCAGGTTTTTTTGGGGGAAAGATAAGAGAGAAAATGAATTGGCTCAGAAAATATTCTACCACAAGGTACTGGGCTGTTATGGAGGCAGGACCCACTTCACAAAGGCTATCTGAAAGCCACTGAGAGAGTTGGCTTTTCTTTCTTAACACTGGGGAGACTGTGGAAATCATTGAACAGTTGTATACAGAACATCAAATTGTAGTTTAGAGACGCCATTGCGACTGTTGCATAGAAAATAGGTTGGGGTAGAATATTTCCACCTCCTCCAACTTTCTCAGGATGATGGCTTCCGCAGGTAGGCAAACAGCAACTATTCTAGATATTCAGAAGAACCTGCAGCTACCATATAAACCATGAATAAACATATTTGCCCAATGCCCAATACCTCACTGTCATGCCTCAGATCAAAACCAACACCCTGATCTTCCTGCCTGATGCATTCACAGTCAGCCTTTGTTCTTGCCTTGCTTCAATCTATTATGTAGAGACAATGGTCAGAGCAAATCCTTTTAAAATGCCATCAAATCATAAGCTTTATTTGCTGTAAACTCTCCAATAGGTCTTAATGTTTAAGAAATGTTTTATTTTGCTCTGTTTTGACCTTTTTATCATCTTATTGGTATTTAGTCTCTTTTTACTTTTCATCTTTCTGTGGAGGTATTTTTGTTTTGTTTTGTTTTTTTTTGGAGAGAGAGAGAGAGAGAGAGAGAGAGAGAGAGAGAGAGAGAGAGAGAGAGAGAGAGAGAGAGAGAGAGAGAGAGAAAGTTGTGTATAGAGAGGTAGGTGAGAAGATCTGGATGGATTGAGAGAAGGGAAAACATCAAAGCATATTGTAAAACACCAATTAATAAAAAGAAGCAGCAAAAACAAATCCAAGAGTCACTTTCAATGGGTTGTGAGATTTGTTTTTTTAATGACAACTGTCTGGTTTCATTTCCTATTACTCTGCATTCCTCACTCTGGCCACACAGATTTCTTTCCTCACTGGGACTTGCTCATACTGGGCAGGCTTATATTTCAGGTCTTTAGACATATTAATCTATTTACTTTGAATTTAGTAAGCCTAGAAGGTACATTATTCAAAATTACAGTCTTCTATTTCTAAGACATCTCTGTCAAATTTCTCCTCTTTTCTCCCTTACCACAGTGATATAGAGGTCACCTCATTTCCCCTCATTGGCTTCTTTTCATGTGACTGTAAATGTCATTAGAAAAAAATGTCATCTTCATTCAAAGTTTCCTGCATCAGAGGACAAACCTGACATGCAGCAAGGTTTGTTTGTTTGTTTGTTTGTTTGTTTGTTTTTTCCGCTGATGATGGTGAAAAAGTATCTCCTCAAAGTATTAAATATTAATTTTCAAAATTACACACCTTTCTACCTGTAATTAACAACAATAGAGGTAATGAGTTACTCTTAAATATTCTATATCAAAATGTAAATAAATAAAGTAATTCCAAATTACCTCTAAGGGGGGGCATAATTTAATTTCATGAGAAATTGATTTAGAGGAAACTAGACTAAGTATGAAGTAACTGAAGTTTTTGCACTGCTAAAATCATGATTAATTTGTCCTGCCCGGAGGGTGGGTGCTGAAGTGGAGAACACCTGACGTTTCTAAGTTCTGAGAGATAGGAGAGGAATTTCCCATTGTTGCTGATGGAGCTGCGTTGCTCTGCCTAACTGAGGGATGAGAAAGGTAGGGGTTAAAATGCCATCTTTCCAGCTGCTCGCTCCCTCTTTGCCTTTCAGGGGCTGTGAGCAAAAAGGGAATGAAGTAGGGAAATAAGAGCCTGCGAATACACAGAAACCTTAAGAAATGATGACAAGAATTTATGCAATGCCTTCTTTGTTCAAGATAAAGTGGTGACGAAAGCCCTCATGTAGATCCCTTTATCTGTGAGGATTGCTCTTTGTGTAGGGTATTATCTTTGCCTACCAGTAATAAGGAAACTGAGAGATTTAAAGATGCTTTTTTTCCCCCGAAAAGCACTTGTTGGAGTTGGGATCTAATTGAATCTGAAGTCTGGGACATGTCTTACTTGCCTGTTTGTTTTATCACTTCCCTTTCCTTTGGCCACCAAGTGAAAGGCTCTCCTCAGAAGTGATTTGACCAATGCTAATTTTGCTTCCAAGTTCCTTAAAACCCTTGATAACAGGCTGTCTGCATGTGAGAGTTAGAAGCAGGAGCAAGGGGCTCTCACAGCACATTTAACAAATGAAGTCGGAGAGAGGATAGGTTTCTGTCTTCTCTGAAGAGATGAATAGATGGTATTGTTGGTTCCTTCCACTTATTTTGTGTTGCATCTTTGCAGAAGGTACGGGGCTGTAGTTTTCCTCTACTCGGAAGAGCAACAGCAGCACAGCTTTCCTTCACACAGAGTAGATGCTGAGTCCCACGGCCAATTTCTCATCTCACACACTACAGCCTTCACAGAGCGCTCTGTAAGCTCAAAGTATGACTGTAAACACACCATGCAAAGCAAACTACAATTTTTATGAGATAAATCTGGGGCTATGGGTTTTCAGAAATTTGTATTCTTGTCTAAGGATAGGCTGGCAAAGCCAGCAAGGGGATTGGAGGGTATGTACTGATGTTTGCAGTGTTCTTCAAGAAGAAGAAGAAGAAGAAGAAGAAGAAGAAGAAGAAGAAGAAGAAGAAGAAGAAGAAGAAGAAGAAGAAGAAGAAGAAGAAGAAGAAGAAGAAGAAGAAGAAGAAGAAGAAGAAATGCATTCGCTATTAGACAAGACATGATGCTTCAGAATGCATTTATCTACAGGAGTACATTGCAAATTATAACATCAGCAACACATGCACACGTTCACAGTGCGAATCACTGGTCATTCCAGACTTGCAAATCAAACTTTCAGGGACCAGCATAGCAATTCGTGCTTCAGTAGAGATATGGGTGACAGCAGCGCAAGGTGAGTTACAGAAATGTAAAGAAAAGCGATAGGACTACACTTATCCCCAGAGGCACAGGCATCAGGTGGTAGGGACATATCTTGGGATAAATCATTTGACATCTTCGGCTTTCATGTTGTTGTCTGTAAAATAAATCAGTAAATCTAACTTATTCCTGAATTTTTCAAGCTAACACAAGAACATACCATTCACTTACATTACTTACACTGCTATAAATGCCCCCTTCCTGTGAAAGACTCAGTGGTCACTGACTTGACTATTCCCTCCTAATTAGTGAAATAACAACTGACTGTCACCTCTGTTCATACATACTGTCCTGAGTTTGAAATATTTTCAATCTACTGATGTCCAATAGTTGCAATTGTGCCTACTTTAATACTAAAGAAGCTAATGCACAAAGATAGTTAATGATAGTTATAAGGTAGGAATCTGGGGTGGATTATTAGTCCATGTCCTTTCTGGTCTGCAGTCTCTTTTCAGGGCTGGTAGCTCTTATAATGAAAACAGAAAATAACCCTGTGGTCCACAAGGTGGGGCTAGGAAGGACTCATTTCTAAGCTCATTGTGTTTGTGTGTTTGCTTTTTAAGTATAGAAAGCAATTACTTTGAATACATTTAACACATGCATTGATTTCGTATAAAAGCCACTTTACCTGGGAAGGATCAATAAACAACAAGGCTTGTATATGTACTACACCGCTGTTTTATTGACAACTCTGAAATGTGCTGTTCCTAGAGAAAGGACGCAGAACACAGAAGCAGGAGAGAATTTGGAGAATATTTAGCTTAAAGATCTTGTTGGCAAACAGAAATTTAGAACCACAGTAGCGGAGTGAATTTTACAAGGACATACAGTTTTTACTAGGTTAGTGGTAGAAAAGTGATTCCAAGGTATGCGATTTCCCATAGAAATGGGTGCTGCTGCTGTTGCTATCTGACTAAATAAAACATGCATTGCTTTTCACAAGCAGCCACATCTAGGACTATATGAATGCATCCTCTAGGGACATAGTGTGCCCCGGAGTCCTAAATGGTAAACAAGGATCATTCCCTTAATAAAGTTAAGACTGGAATTCCGATAGAGGTGATACCTAATGAAAGACATGGACTTCAGAGGTCTATGATGTATTTGGGGGAGCTGTTAGAAATTCCATAACACTGAGAATGAATCAGTTCAAGTGAGTGAGTGGTTACAAATGAGGCTGCTTAGATAATGAGATGCCAATCATACCTGCCAGATGTGTCATTCACTGGCATCTAAAACTCAGCAGACATTACTAAAGAATTCATGAAGTCAAGTGACATGTGTATTTGGTTCCTCTGGCTACAGGATCCATTTAAAAAGTGAGGTACATCATCACAAACTAAAGACATGACAAGGTTTAGATTTGTAACATTCTGGGTAACAGAAGATAATGCCTGTTCTCATAGTCAACTAAACCAAAAAGAGTAAAGAGGGGAAACTCAAGAAAAAAATTTTTGAAGTCTGAAATAACTACAACTTAGTTAAACAACAAAAGGTCTAAAGATGACTCCAAAACTCATTGCTTGGTTGGTTAACTGATGGACAAACTAGAAGAAGGAAGAAAGCATTTGGGCATACAGAAACAGTGAGCCTAGCATGATGTTTATCTCATCATAATTGTTGGGATATCTAGAGAGTTTACCACGGCATTGTGTCCACATCATGAGAAAGTCCATAATGGCCCAAGGCAGGAATGTAGTTGACCAAAAGTAGAATACTGCACAGCTACCAAAGAGAAACCCACAAGTAAAAGTGAAGGGGAACTGAGAAGTTGAGAAGAGAGGGAGAACATGTGTCAAAAAACTGGGGAAGAAGAGCAACTCCTCCACATTTGCTGAGAACAAGAAAAGAGGGGGACCCCCTGCAAGTGAAAAGTCAACATCAGGCTTCCAACATGAGTACTGTGGGTGCAAACAAACAGGGAGATGCAAACTATTACACGGGATGCCAGATGTAAAATTTAAATTGGGAGTTTCTGTTTGATGGAATTTTAGAATGTTAAGTATTAATGGTGGACTATGTAAAAGTGAATGGCATAAGCATAAATGTGAAAACATTGGAGAGGAATCACGGATTAAATGAATGGAGAACACTATAACAACTTTGGAAATAGAGGGATCACCGAAGTGTTACTTGTCTCTGGCTTAGCAATATGTTATTGGCACATATTAAAGACAAATACACAAATCCTCCCATATTAACTGTAGCTCTTTTGTGGAAATTAATCATATACTATAGTGGACTGTTCCATGCACAACACCAGCAGCTCTGTGATTTCATTAACTACAGATCAGCTATCTTGAATGATTTGATGATTTTCTTCGGATATCAATCTGGTCATATGAAGTGGTTCAGTGTGTAGCCATTAGAAGCCATATGCTCCCAGTCATTTGTCTGGTAATTTATTCTTTCCTAAAATATCCAGGAGAATATGCCCATTACTGATACATACATGATTTACATGAAGCTAATAAATGCCTTGAGATTATCCAGTTTTCCACTTATCAAAGTATATTCTGAATAAATACCGGGATGACTAATCCCAGCAAGCATGAATTCTTTCAATCCTGACTACTGAATTGATAAATGGTTGGTAATTTATTAATATTTACTAAATAAAGTTCATGACACATTGTATCTCTAGTTATCTGTCTAGTCCTTTTTTTTAAGTATATAACCTACTAGAAGGATCAGATCAAATAATCTCTCAAATTACTAGAATTGGATGAGTTTGGTGAATTTCTCAACAAATATTATTTGGCAAACTTTCTTTCAAAATGAAGTGATCAAATTTGGGGAAGCTGGCATCTGGAAATTTTTGTGTGACTTCATGTGTGAAGGAGTAACAGGTCCTGTGATGGGTGCCCTGGGTACTGTCTTATTTGACCATGACAGCTTTTTCAGAATACTATATATTTCTCCTGATGCTTTAATTTTCCTGAAATTTTCATGCAGCCTTTAATGACCTACATTTGAATATAATGCTCATACCCACCCACCCTGTCAAAAGTGTTGATATCGATATGATTGCAGAAGAAAGCCTTAGAAGGGGATAACCAAGGTATAGAGAAGTGAAGTATCTCTTAATGGTTCATAAAGGTGAATTAGGAATGGCAATATTTAAGTCCAGAGCAACAGACTTGAAAGTTAGTCAGGGGTGAACCTTTGTTTAGCAGAACTTAACACAGAACTATTCAAGATTCTGGAATATTGCAGTAGGGCAAACAGTCAGGCCTCTGAATGCACGAAGCTTGGCTTCCAAGCAACATGCACATTTAGAAGTCAACTGGAAGACAAATACAGATGCTCTACTAAAGCTTTAACCAATAGATAGAGTAACACAGTAGAGACGAGTTGAGGAGCTGCTTCTTTGAGAACAAGCCTGCCCCAGGAAATAACATGTCTATTTATCCAACACTTATAAAATATGGCTATAGCAAATACCATGTGAGGGAAGAGGAGGAGCTGGAAAAGCCCTGTGATGGGGAAAGGAGAAGAACTTGCTCTTTCTTTTCTAGTCATGAATCAGACACTCCTCAGGTTAGCTGGAAATATTTCCCTCCAGGAGTTCCTAATCTACACAAACGCTACAGAGATGTTCAATGGTGAGGGTGCGTGGATGGAGATGGGCGATGGAGATGGGTAATGGATTATACAATAGATTGAAGATGGGGTGATTGATGTGGGCAGAATGAGCATGTGGACCAAGGAGGTACAAGCTGGCCTGGGTCTGAAAAGAAAGTGGGATTTTGCCTGGGACATGGTGAGCCAAGTACTAAGGGTGAGTGAGGAGCGTGAGGCATGGTGTGGTGTGGGGGCTGAAGAAGCCTAGTGTAGTCAGATGGTGCAGGGGCAAGTCTAAGCTAGTTAGAGTTCAGAAGGCAGAGAAACAGCGAGCACTCTCAATGATACATAACGAGAGTCAGCTTGAAGAGTCCTCACAACCAAGTCTTCTTCCCATTTCCATGCTAACATCAAAGTGAATACTCCATGTGATTTTCCTGGGAGTGCCATCAAAGGCTTCTTGATACAAAGGGTGAATATTCCTCTGATTTAAGGCCAGGACTTTGGAAGAAAGTACTAGAATGAATAGTAAAATTTCTAATAAATATAAATAACAAGAGTAACAATTCTGCCTTTTAAAAACATTCTTCCCCCTTTTTTTTTTTTTTTGGACTTTTTTTTATTGGATTATTTTATTTACATTTCAAATGTTATCCCCTTTCCCAGTTTCTTCTCCAGAAACCCACTATCTCCTTCTGCTTCTATGAGGGTGCTCCCCACCCACCCACCACCCCTCCCTCCCACCCATTCCTCCCACCTCCCCACCCTGACATCCCCTACAATGGGGCATTGAGCCTTTACAGGACAAAGGGCCTCTCCTCCCACTGATGCCCGACAAGGTCATCCTCTGCTAGATATGTGGCTGGAGCCATGGGTCTGTCCATGTGTACTCTTTGGATGGTAGTTTAGTCCCTGGGAGCTACGGTTGGTTGATATTGTTGTTCTTATAGGTTGCAAACCCCTTCAGCTCCTTCAGTCCTGTAATTCTTTCATTCTTAAGTGATTAAAACTTTCTAGTGATGAGGATTTGAGAATTTGGCTTCCAAAGATGCCTGGCTGGAACCAATGAACAAATGTTCTTGCTATAGAAGACTCAAAAGGTTAAGTGAGTTTTCTGGAAGACCACATATATCTCATAGGAAAAAAATTCCATGAAAGAACAATGAACTGATAAGAACTCGTCTTAGAAGTAACAGTTGCCATATCCCAGGTTTTGGGGAAGGTCATTGTGCAAGGGTAACTGTTGAAAGAAACACATCATTATGTATCCTGGATCTAAACCGTGATGGAAAGACTTGAACTTACTGGTACCTTGAACACGCTTCAGTAATTATCTCAGAAGGAAACAGTAGTGCCAAAGGGAGGTCGTGATTCTCTACAGCCCTTGGAAACAGTAAATGGGAAGTAATCTAACCATGAAACCAACCGTGAGTCATCCTTGACTGGCTATTCCAAAATGACACCTGAAACTGGCTTGTTTGTTCCATAAACCTTAGTTGAGCAAAGCTGCCCTCCAAGGGACCAGGGGTTTGCCAGCGAGCAGTTGGTTTAATTGGAGCTCTTCTGTTTTTGTTCCTAATGAGTCTCTCACTTCATAGCCTGCTCCTAGTCTGAAATAAATGTGCCCCCCTGTCTAGAATGATTAAGAACCCGTTTAAGCATATTGTGGCTGTCAAAATATTTCCACCAAGCAGTACTGCTCAGAAATGAGGCTTCGAGGTAAGATTAGAATGCAACAAACTGTTGATCACTTTAGCATAAATAGAAAAATAGTCATGTCTAGATATCCTCCTGCTACTTAGGATTGCTTCTCTCCAGCACCTACGATCCTTTTTATTTTCCATGTCGAACATTGAAAGATGGTTTGGGGAGTCCCTTACATCTTAAGAGCATTTGGTTGTAAGAAGGGTATTGCATTTGCCAGCGAGTTTGTCAGTGTTGTAAAAAGTCTTGGTTAGAACACAGGTTATTTACAAAATTAATAATAGTATGGATTATAATAAGTATAAAATGATCTTGTAGTTATGGGAGTTTCCCCCTTTATAAACTATAATAGTCAGAGAATACTGCGTGAAGGAACACTAAATGACTTAGTATTTCTGCGGCACTTTGGATTCAGACATTAACATTCCTTTCATCTTTTCCCCAAAACCAGAATCTCAAGATGTCCGATATCTGCCTTGTACATTTTGCCAAATATCTACTATATTGCATGCACAGACATGTACATGTACACACACACACACACACACACACACACACACACGAACATGGATACACACGGACACAGACACACATGGACACAAACAGTAGCATCTTTCAGAAGGGATGGAGGAGTAGATCATAATAAACCAGGCTAGGTAAGGTAATTCATTCCCTGATCTGATTTGCACAATTGAAAATCTGACCAGGGCTGGAGAGATGGCTCAGGGGTTAAGAGCACTGACTGCTCTTCCAGAGGTCCTGAGTTCAAATCCCAGCAACCACATGGTGGCTCACAACCATCAATAATGGGATCTGATACCCTCTTCTGGTTTGTCTAAAGAGAGTTACAGTATACTTATAATAATAAATAAATAAATAAATAAATCTTTTAACAAAAGAAACAAAGAAAATCTGACCAAACATATGGAATGTTGTAGAAGACACAAGCTGTTACTTTTACATATATCATGATCTAAGAGGTGGGTTTCGGATACATGTGGATCAATTAATAGCAAATTGGCAAATACTGGGTAACATGTATTTGTTAAACAAACGACCGAAGTTCTGAGACAGTTGCACTGTTCTGTGGGTTAGTTTCAATGCATTCTACCCTGAGCCCAACTATGCATGAAAACAGCTATCGAGCAGAATTTTCCAGATTTTACTTGTCCTTGGAGAATTTCCTTATTTTCCTGTGTGAGACACTGATCTCTACTTATTTACTGTACACATAGAGAATCACAATCACATATATTCCCTTTTGTAGATTTGCAAGATGCATTTCTCTGTATTATATTTCACTGAAGTCTATGTGCTTCTTGCTATATGCCTTCCCAAATGTATTTTACTCCAGCTTCATCCCCAGAAGGCACCGCTGTTTCTGTCTGCTTTTCTTCCTATGAGTGGAAATACATCTTTATGGATAGTTAGCAAAACTGTAGACAAAATCGCTGGACTATATATTTTGAGAAACCTACAGTGCATTCTAACTCTGGCCTCTTTAGCAACTGCTTTGCCTCGGTATGATCTCAAGCCAAGGGAATACTAAGGGTTGCTTTTCAAACGAAATAATAATCTTTGATGTTCAAAGAAAGACACGATTCTCTGGCTCACGGCTGGATTCCTAGGAAGTTACAGGTATATACCAACTACAGACTTTGACACAGAAGGGCAATCATAGTCACTTCCCTGCTGCTTCTTATACACATCTGTGTCACTTATGAAGAATACAGGTCTTGAAGAAATCAGAAACCCTAAGGGACACAGAGCTCACTATTACTACAAAGAAAAGGCAATGGACATTTCTATGATGGGCTATTATAGGAATATGTCTACACTGCCCTGCTCTTTACAGGAAGCATATACGTGTGGCTATAAATGGATGTGCGTGATTTAAAATTTTGTAATGCAAGAGACATTACACTTGCAAGTGAAAAACAGTGCACTTCGCATCAATTCCTGGAGGAGCTGTACACTTAATCCAATGATCCTACTGAAGTGCATAGCATCCTGTGAAATTCCCAATGGCAAGTGATACAGAATTCGCAGTGCATTCTTTTCAATGTTCACTGTCAGGAAAATCCCTGACCTTTACATGATAGATTTGGTTTGGGGAAATAGTAAAAATTGAATTTGGAAAAAAGTTTTGCAAGCTTATCACACAAGAGAATTCTGCTTTTGGAGCAAAACTGGGAAAGATCATGGACTAATGAGATTGCCAGGTTTACAAAACACCATGTTCTGAGGTCAATTACAATGCAGATGAGGTGGACCGCTCTACACTGGCTACCAGCATAAAGCACACTGTGTGCACATTAGAATGAGAACATGTGAAACATAGCCTTTGTATACTTTTTTTCTTTTAAGTTTACGTGCTTTTGTTTTTATTTTATGTCTGTATATATGACCGGTTTTATTTTAACTTTTTTGTTTATAATATTTACTTTCTTAATGTAGTTATAGTTTACTTTATGCATCTTATAGCACTCATTTTTATTTTTCTTACAATTCAGGTTATGACTTTATTATTTACTTGTGTGTTTGACTGCTTCTCCTCTTCTTTTGTTTACTGGAGATTACAGTGTATAATCTAACAGTTCCTCTCACATCAATGTTTCCATGTTTTTCTTTTTTCTTTAACTTACATTTACTTTTTTTGTCTTCTGCTAGCCTATTGTCTTTGAAAAACACTGTCTGAAAAAAACAAGTTAAACTAGACGATGCAAAGTTAATAAATTAGAAGATAAATATGGTCAGTCTTAGACAGATTTTTATTTAAAAATAACAAGAATTTTAGATTTGTATTAATTCTATCCTTTTCAACATTCTTGAAAACAGTATTAAAATGCCTTTTGCTTATATCATATTGTATTTCATACAACCTTAGCTTAATATGTAACTAATTTATTTTAATAACCATCTTTAAATGAAATGTGTAGCAACAATAAATACACAGAAAGGAATAATTGGGCAAAAGATGAATAATAACTTTGATTATAATTAGGAATATCTAAGGGAACAGGAATAATATTCAGTCACTTCAGTAAATGAAAATAATTGGTTTCTCTGCTCTCTTGTAAAGCACATTAACTCCGCACTGCTATTCTTCCTCATTAACTGTAGAAAGGCCACTTCTACCATATGTATGTCTGTCCTGGTTCCATTACAAGAGATGTGTTTGCTCTCCTTAGGAGTCTCAAGATGTCAGTAGATTCTTGTTCTTGAAATGTCTTCTGATCTGTCTTAATTGTAACCATGCTGTTCTCAAATTGCCATTGTTCTGCCAGCCTTTTAAATGCTTAGGATACTCAGACCACGGGAGCGCTTCCATCAGAACTTTTCCTATTCTCATGTATGGCATTATTTTGGGCCAACTTTGGGAAAACAACACTTCTCATCACAACAGCTTGGCATACTTGCATTGCACCTGCTTCTGAATTATAAATGGTCATTTATAATTCAAATTTATAGAAAATGTTCTCAGTCACCAAATCTATATACACACATGTGCCTCTGCTGAATGCTTGTATTTCTTGGTTAGGTACTAAAGCATATTTATAATGTGAAGTTCGTTTTCCCTCTGTCTTCAAGCCTACAAAACTCAGCCTAATGAGGCCTTAAAGAAGAATCACTGGTCACATTAAAATCTTCTTTCCAAAGCATTGTTGAGTATTCCCTTCCTAGTCTATCTCTTGATTCAGCAGATGTCCCTTTGGATGTGTTAACACGTTTGCTTATTACATTGAGAATCTAATTTAAGAATTTTGCTTCAATGGTATAACTGTAAAAAAATAAAATTAAATTAAAAAAAAACACTGAATGAATTGTCACCTAGCTAGTTTATCATGAAAGAAGTCTAAATTGGTCTCAACATTGTTTTCAGACACAATGATAAATAGTATAATATAAGCAAAGGAGGCTATTATTCAGTCTCTAAAATGGATTTCATTCTAAAAGTATTATAATAAGGAAGAATGACTAAAATGTACACTAAGTGAATATGTTAGAAACTTAACGCCAAATATACTAAATATGGACTTTTTAAAAATGTCTGGGATTCTTAGAATAAACACCCATCAAGGCAGAGAGAAGAATTGTAGTTATCATGGGGTAGAAATAGTGAAAATGAACTTTACTTTGAGTTATTTTAATGAGAGCTACTCGATATTGTCACTCTGTCTGTACTTAATGTCACTAAATATGCTTAAAATGACTAAAATGATCCATTTTATGTTGTAGGTAGTTTTCCAAATAAAAATAATTGAAATGATACACTATTTCCTGCTTCATCTACTGTGCTCCAGGAGCATGCCACCCATAACACTTGCATTTGCTCCACAGAGCACATCCACAATTACCTGACACCTCACTGCCTCTCTAATCCTTTGTACCAGAAGAAAATGTATGCTCAGTATTTCTAGCTCTCCATCCACATGATGCCCCCTCTGTATATCCCCAAACCGATCTGAGTTGATTGTCCTATAAACAAAAGCCAAGTCTCAAAATCCCTACTGTTTGACTATGGCATCTGACGTGCCATAGGCTTTTCAAAATTACTAAAGATATGAGATCATGACAATCAGACATCTTTAATGTGTAAAATATTAAGTTTGGAAAGGATATTAACATTTACTTAAATTAATAAGGAAAATGCTGTCTTAACAGGATAGCCAAAAAGGTGCCTTGTAGAGGTCTAGTTTCCACTTCAATTCACTAAGGGTTATTTGTTTTAGGTTTTATGGCATTGATTTTGTTGTTTTATAAAGCCATGGGACAGTGAGAGCTGAGTCACACCATTCATCACGCTGGTCTTTTCTAGACTTCCAACAGTCTTAAAACATGTCATCATGCCTTAAAAAAAAAAAAACATGTCATCGCTTTTGCTCTGCCATGGACTACTTTCTTAAAATTCTACCTCTAAATGGCTAACCTACATGATTTTCTCCGTTAGGTCACAGTTCCAATGCATTGGCTATAGGTTACTTTAGTACACTAAAAACAACAAATTCTGGCTTGGTAGGATGGTTCAGACTGTAAAGTGTTTGCAGCCCAAGACTGAAGAGTTGATGTCACATTACCCAGCATCTATACTAAAGGCTGGGTGAGGCAGAGCACACATGTGACTCCAGTGCTAGGGATGACATCGGGATGGGTGACAAATATAGTCAGATCCCTGGAAATCTATGGCTACTCAGTTGAATTTGTGAGCTTCAGATTCAATGATATGAACGTGTGTGCATATTGTTATTTTAACGTGTTAAGCTGTGTTAGATTGATATCCCTGAGGGTCCTGCTCTTTTCTGAAGAAGTAGAGGAGTGAGTGAATCTGGGGAGCGGGAGGTTGTGGGAGTGGTGACTGGGAGCAGTGGAGGGAGGGAAAGCTAAAGTTGCGTTGTAATATATGAAAGAAGAATACATTTTTAAAAATTAGATGGGGAATGTCAGAGTAACACACTTGTGGATGACAGTCTCTGGTTTCCACATGTATATGCACCTATACATACAAAAACATATGTGTATACATTATTAAAGCAAAAAACCCTCTAAGGTTTTTATATACATATATATAATATTAATAATATATGTAATATTTAACATCCTCTCAGAGATTATTTTTAATGGTATAACTGACCTTCTGCAAACAGAACTCTGGCTCTTTTGCAATGTGTAGGGGAAAGGGGTGTGGCTGTTTATCTACCCTCATTTATATTCCCTTACTTCTTAATGGTTCTCAAGCATCAGCACACTCACATACTCATAGAGTATTGTATGACTGCATATGCTGACTCCTTCTGTGGTGGTCTATACAGTTTACCCTTGGAAACTCAATGTATTTCATACAGTCATAAAATTAGAAGATGAGATGCTTGTAAATATGCAACAGCATATGTCCCTGCACAAACATGTTGCTGATTAAAACATAGCTGCTATATTTGTTTTTTAACTGTGGCCATGTCCCCTACAAATTCATCTGGGGAGCGAACAAACAAAAGGCTTATCTGAAGAGAAGATAGGATTCGTCTTAGGGTTAGCTTGGTTCCTAAGCTCCTGGCAGGACTGTCATTATACTACATAGTGGTTGAAATCACATCCACCAACTTCCCATTCTCATCTTTCACTTAAGATGAGATTTATGTCATAGTTCGGATACTTGAATCCAGACCTACATCCAATTCCCTTTGATGTCTACTTCTTTGAGAAATGCTTGTACCACTTAAGTTGCTTTGGGACTTTCTTCTTGCAAGACTTCAAGGGACAGATGGTATAAAAAGAATTACCTAAATTATTCTAAATATTAGACCTATATCAAACAGAACTTGTTCATAGAAGTTTAAGAGATAGTTAGTTCTTAACCCAGACATCATTAAATCAATTTATGAATCATTAGCTTATTAGGGCTTCCAAAAGTATCCCAGACTGAGTTTCCCAAAATCTAAACTTATTACTCTCCTGTTCCTTACTCTACTGAAAAGCAGAATTCTAAAATCAAGGTGTTGCCATGATGGTTGATTTCATGTGAGGCCTCTTTTCTTGGCTTATGGATGTCTATCTTCCCTTTGTATCGATGCAGTCTTAATTGCTTCTTCCCTTCCCTGCATTCGCCCTCCATCCATCACTTTCTATCCTTCTTTGTCCTTAAGTTTCTATTTTGTAAGGATTCCAGCCACATTGGATTAGTACGTAGTTTGTAGGTACTATTTTATTTTGTAGTTATTATTTTACCTTCATGTCCTTTAAAGACCTCTTTTCTTCAAAATATAGTTACACTTTAAATTGCTGAAAACTAGGACTTCATTTTTTGGCTTTGTGATAGCATATCTCAGCCCAATAATGCTGACCAAACACCTGATGACCAGGAGCTTGACCTATTTAAACTTTACCTATTTAGGCAATACTTTCTGTCATAACTTTGTCCAAGTTAAATAAAATTACATACACAATTACATGTACTTGAGAAGCAATGATTATAACATTTTAACACTATCTTCACAATCTATAATAATAATTGCTCATTAATTTGTTTAATACTAACAAGTATATGAGTTTTACTTCCAGATATATACTCCACAAGTATATAAAGTGGACTTATATGATCAAGTTGAGTCAGAAATGGAGAAGGACTTTAAAATTCATGCTTATGAAGTGCTTATTATGTGCTCCTGAGCCCATTATACATACTTACACATATAAGGTACAAATGTATAATTCTGAGGTAAATTTGACATTAATACGTGTGGTTCACCATTGAGATAATTTTAAAAATCATAATAGAGATGCTTTGTATTTTTTATTAGTAGTATGCAAGGTTGTGTGCATCTGTTCAAGCACATGTATGCCGTGGTGAGTGAAGGATGATTAGAGGACCACCTTGAGTGGTACTTATCCCTTTCCATCTTGTTTGATAGAAGATATGTTACAGGTGTGTGTGTGTGTGTGTGTGTGTGTGTGTGTGTGTGTGTGTGTGTGTGTGTGTGTTATGGTGGCCACCTCTACATGGGTTTGGGGATTCAAATTCAGAGTGTTGTGGTTGTCCTACAAATACTTTTCTACGTGAGCCAGCCATCATCTACCTTGCCCTCGAAGTGTTTTGAAGCACATCCCGCCTTGCTGTTTTGCATACACAGCTCTAGCACAGGGTCTAACGCACTCAGGTAGAATATGGGCTTGACCCTTGTGGATTGTTGACCTGGAAAATGATGAAGTTCAGGACATGGGATGAAAGTGTACGGATTCTGCTTTCCCGACTCTTCAAAAAGCACACTGTCTGATTCTAAATTCACTGAAGGACACGTAGGTTTCTTTATCTTTTCCTCCTTGAGAAACACTGCCCTTTCCTGCTTCCCCTGACCCAAATCGCTTTCCCTTACAATCATCTAAGGCTGCTCTGCATTCCACCACATGACAGGAAGTAAGGAAATAACGTCTTACATGACGTGACATACATATTGTGCAGTCATTTTTGAACATGTACTAGATAATATTCCCTGATCTATCCATAAGTAGAGAAGTAACCCTGAACTCTGAATTTACCAAAACACTCGTTATTGACCCACCCCCAAAGGATGTGAGCTCTAGTGTGCACGGAGAGGTTCCATAGTGTTATGACCCCTCGCCCAAGGGAGTTGTTGAGATTTTAAAGGAAATGTCAGTAATCTGGTATTTCAGAAAGTAAAGCAGGTTTCAAACTTGCATTGATTTATTTTTTATCTTCAAGACTTGGTTGAGCGGAAACAATTATGATTAATCCTTCCACTTGGTTATGAAAAGACTGAGTGAATACAATCAAATTTTAAAAACGAATAAAATGTCCTTTGTGATTGAGTGGCAAATCCAGAGGAACTGGGAAGAACTCACAACTTGTCTTCCAGGGAACTGCATTATTGGAGTCTGTCAGGGTCTGTGATCACTAAGACATTTTAACTTGTTAAAATCTGCTTAAGTTTCTCAATTAACAGAAATTGGGCTTCTCATTTTCTCAGTCTTATGAAATCTCTGTCCATGGAGGAATACAGCACAATCCCTCACTCTGGTATTTTCATATAAGCATGTTCAGGCAATGAACTTTTTACTTCTACATGCATCTCAAAACAGCATATGTTTTCATATTAAATATTATATAACACTTAGTCACAATTAACCATTCACCTGATGCTTTAAAAATCTGTCTGTGAAAAGTCATATTTAGGAAGCTAAGACTTGTGTATTTTCAAGGTAGTGTTGATCTTTTGGTTCAAAGAGGTGGATGACTCACATATATTTGTACATCTAACCACTGAGCAATCTCCTGAGATGACAGTCTTTATTTTCATGTATGCATCTTGGCAACCTTTTACTTCACTGTGACCTATCATAATCTTGTGTTACAGGATCCATAGGTCATGTTAGATAGGAAATACACCTTACAAAAGCATTCAGTTGGAAATAATGTTCAAACCTTTAGCACTTCCAAAACAGTTTTTAATTTTTAAACATACATGTATAATGAATGAACAGAAACATCTATTGCTGAAAAAGATATCCACAGAAGCATAAGTCTGTGGTTAAACCATTTGAGCAGCAAAGTTGGATTCAGTTTTTGACGCACACCAACACTTCACATATGTAATAATGCACTAAACAAAATGTAATGGATAGTACATTAGATCCTTCTGAAGTTATCATACATGAATTCTAATATTTACTTTTCCATGGAAAAGTTAAAAGCTATAAGGTTTGAGTGAACATTGATAGCCTTTAGTGTCTTGTATTTATTCCTTGATTTCCTTTTCATACAATTATGATAAAAATGTGAATAGGTAAATGAATGTCTCAGGAACTGTAAGTCTAAAATAGTTACTCGGACATTAATGAGCAGCATTATAATTACGTACAAAGATCTAAAGGGAATCATGCTCATAGGATGAAAGGAAGAAAAGAGTCCAGAACGTTGGCATAGCAGCATTTCAGCATTCATTACTAAGATGAACACATTGGATTAAAGAGCGCCACAGAGAAATAGGTTGAAACATATAATCAAACATGTACCCCAAACAGCGAAAGATTCTCTAACATGAAAAGACAAACACACCAAATGGCTGTATTCCTTTTAAAATTATGTATGCGATAAGAGATTTGTATCAAAAATATATAAAAGTTTTCTGTTGCAATAATAAAAAGATACATAGCTCAACTTAAAAATGGAGAAAAGTAAGCCTGGAGATTCGGCTCAAGAGTTAAGACAATCTTGTGCTGTCAGGAGCACTAAATCATGTAGTTCACGACTGCTTGCAACTCCAGCTTCAGAGAGATTAAGTACCTCTCCATATACACAACAATGTAGGCATACCCCTAAACAAACACACAGGAGTACACAGGACTAAATAAAATGAAGATAAATATTAAAAGACATGGAGACATGATTTCTTTTTAAACTATATAAAGCGAAAGGCAAGCGTGTGGGAAGGTGTTCACCATATTTATAAGTAACTAGGCAATCACTAGTCAAAACAAGCAAGTGCTGCACACCCACAAAGATGTCTTGAAGTAATTCCAGGAAAACAAGTGCTCAAGATGAGGCTTGTGGAGGAAAATAGACCTCATGTGCTGTTCCCGGGTGGTAGACTGCCTTAGGAAGGAGCTTGGTTGTCAATTCCCAATTAAACATAGATAGAAATAGGGGTACCAAGCATATATGATGTTGTATCATGATTTCTGTTTTACAGTTTCAATTCAAGCAAAAAATAATGTTTTTATTTTCCTTTGCAATGTCATTAAACAGTGCGATGACCTTTTAACTATCAATCTGTAAGCTCTGTAGCCAGTCAACTGTCAGACAGATTCTCTGTTCACCTGATAAATGTTTACGGGTCTGAGAAAAGTCATACCCGACTCCTGATTTCCTTCCAAACCATCTATGAGACACTGAATTATGTACAGTACTATGTTTTACAAAGCCATTTTATTCTTGGAAATTTGGCAAACCTTGAATAATATTTTGTCATTCTCAGTCAACTTAGTCATCTAGGAAAAGTTTTGGCAGATAGGATATATTTCTAATGAAAGCTCTGTATGTGAACACATTTTCTAAAGATGTTGCTTAAGTTCTGATCACAATTTTGTTATTATTTTCACCAACTGTCTATACTTAGGCAAAGTAGACAGTTTTCTTTAGTGGTTCTTCAAATTTTCACCCTTAACCTCTGATATTTAGTGAATGTCAAGCTACTTAATGCAAGGTTGTTTTCTGGTCTCTGCAATAAGATTCTATTGTTACTGACCTTAGACTGGCATAAAGAAAAAATTTTATCTCAAATCATATTAAACATAGTCTTAGATTCAGCAAGCAGTTATTTTTCTTAAAGTGCCCACCTTGCATAGTTTCTTTAATCTATTTTTCATGAATGTTCAAGGACCATGCTATAATTTATATACCCTTATGTAAACATTTTATTTGTTCCAAGATTTTTTATTTAAATTTTATACATGAGAATTTGCTGAGTATTGCACTCACATAATTTCCATCCTCCCTTAATCTAACTCCAACTCCAACTCCTCTAACATTACTCTATCTCTCTCCATCTCTATCAAATTTATAACCTCGTGATCATTACTCCTTCTGTCTCTCCTTTCTCTTTTTCCATCTCTCTGTCTGTCTATCCCTCTGACTCTCTGTTTCTGTCACACAAACACACACACACACACACACACACACACACACACACATACACACACAGAAACACACCAAGTCCATTTGTCATTGTTCTTACATACATATGTTTTAGGCTGAACACTTGGGTCTGGGAAATTGTTCAGAATATCAGAATGTTTGTCCCCTGGAGAGGCTGATGTACCTCTCTCAAAAGCTACTGACTACTACCTACAGCTCTTCACCTAGGAATGGAGCCTTGTGGAAATTTCTCCACCCATATTTCATCTCATCTGGTGTTGTCATTACTTAAATCTTGTTTAGGTAACAATACTTGATATTCCATGGGTTCACAGTTCCTTCCAAGACTAGAAGACATCATCTAACAACAGGTGTCTTTTTACAATCTATCCATCCAGATTTTAAGAGTGAAAATAATAGCGATTTAATTTTATTATGAAACATTATTTTGCTTTAACATTTAGAGCTCAATTAGTGACCATAATGAGAACCAAGTGTAAACTAAAAAGAGATTCATTGGGGATTCCAAAGAACTTTTACATTAAGAATGTAAGCAATGGAGTAGCTCAAGAGTTAGTGCTACAATTATAGGATAAGACAATCACCAACTTTGCCAGGAACAGATTCTACATCTAAATATAAGGGTTCAGTGAGGAACTTAAACCAACGTAGACAGAATTGCTGAGGAAATCAAGGGGACACCTTTATGACATAGTACACACAGACTAAAAATAAAATATAGTTATTTCTGATCAGTTTCTTCTTTCCTCCCATCATTTAATATCTGTTCTTATGTTTCTTCTTTAAGCCTGGCCTAGGATAACAGATACAACTCTAGATAAAAAATAGTATGATCTTTGACATCATAAAGTTAGGCCCTAAAAGGTGAGAAAGTATTAGTAATGGGCTTAAAAAGAAAGGAAGTTGCCTTCTGGTCTGAACCAGTACCTGAGCAGACACACCCAGTCCCAAAATACCAAGAGGATGCCCAACTCCAGGCTCTAACACTCCCAGGATCAGAAGTGAGGAAGCCACAACATCTGCTCCAACACCCAGAATAACTGGGTCCCCCAGGATCCAGGGATGCAGGAACCCCTGCCCAGCCAGGGGCACAGGTCCCTTCCAGTCTGAGCTAGTGCCCTGAGCAGACCTTGGGCATTGTTTTTCACCCACTCCCACAACACTCAGAGGAAACCTGACTCCCAGGTGCTCTGAAACACCCAGGATCAGAGTAGAGGCCACAACTTCTGCCGCAACACCGGGAGTAACTGGGAGCCTCAGGATCCAGGGATGCAGGAATCCTCAACCAGCCAGTGGCATGCATTCCTTCCTGTCTAAGCAGTACCCTGAGCAGACCTTGGATACTGGCTCTGCATCAAGTACCACAACATCTAGAGGAAGTTGGACTCCCAGGTGCCCTAACACACCCAGGATCAGAGGTGCTCTGAAATGTCCAGCATCACAGGGTCACAGAGGAAGCTCAACTGCTAGGAGATTGGACTTAACCAGGACCTCAGGATCACAGGGTCACAGAATCATAGGTTCACAGAGACAGCTGGACACTGAGGAGATCAGACACAACCAGGATCACAGGAAGGACAGGCTGCCATCAGAGACAGCAAGGGTAGATAACACTAGAGATAACCAGATGGCTAGAGGCAGGATCAAGAACAAAAGCAACAGAAACCAAGGCTACTTCGTATATTCAGAATCCAGTTGTCCTACTACAGCAAGTCCTGGGTCCTCCATAACAACGGAAAAGCAAGGTTTGGAATTAAAAATTCCATCTCATGTTAATGATAGAGGACTTTAGGAAGGACAAATAATTCCCTTAAAAACATAAAAGACAACACAGGTAAACAGGGAGAAGCCTTTAAGAGGAAACACAAAAAAAATCCCTTAAAGAATTACAGGAAAACACAACCAAACAGGTGTAATGAATTGAGCAAAACCATCCAGGATCTAAAAATGGAAATAGAAACAATAAAGAAATCACAAAGGGAGACAACCTTGAAGATAGAAAACCTAGGAAAGAGATCAGGAGTCAGAGATGCAAACATCACCAAAAGAATACAAGAGATAGAAGAGAGACTCTCAAGTACAACAGACACCATAGAAAACATTGACACAACAGTCAAAGAAGATGCAAAGTTATCAAAAAAGACAAGGAATGACACTTTATATTCATCAAAGGAAAAATCTACAAAGATTAACTACTTTCAATTCTGAACATCTATGCTCCAAATGCAAGGGCACCCACATTCATAAAAGATACCTTACTTAAGCTCAAAGCACACATAGCAGCTCGCACAACAATAGTGGGAGACTTTACCACCCCACTCTCATCAATGGACAGAAACTAAACAGAGATACAGTCAAACTAATAGAGTTATGAACCAAATGGATTTAACAGATATCTGTAGAACATTTCCTCCTAAAACAAAAGAATACACCCCCTTCTCAGCACCTCATGGTACCTTCTCAAAAACTGATGATATAATTGGTCACAAAACAGGCCTCAACAGATACAAGAAGATTAAAATAATCTCATGCGCTATCAGATCAACATGGACTAAGGCTGGTTTTCAACAACAACAAAAACAACAGGAAGCCCACATATACATGGAAGCTGAGCAACGATCTATTCAATGATAACTTGGATAAGGAAGAAATAGAAAGAAATTAAGGACTCTTAAGAATTTATTGAAAATGAAGGCACAACATACAAAATCTTAGGGGACACAATGAAAACAGTGCTAAGAGGAAAACTCATAGCTCTGAGTGCCTCCAAAAAGAAACTGGAAAGAACATATACTTGCAGCTTGACAGCACACCTGAAAGCTCTAGAACAAAAAAGAAGCAAATGCACCCAAGAGGAGTAGACAGCAGAAATAATCAAACACAGGGCTGAAATCAACCAAGTAGAAAAGAAAAGAACTAACAAAGAATCAACAAAACAAGGAGCTGGTTCTTTGAGAAAATCAACAAGATAGATAAACAGTTAACCAGACTAACCAGAGGGCACAGAGACAGTATCCAAATGAACAAAATCAGAAATGAAAAGGGAGACATACAACAGAATCTGAGGAAATTCAGAATATCATCAGATTCTACTATAAAAGCCTATACTCAACAAAACTGGAAAATCTAAAGGAAATGAACAATTTTCTAGACAGATACCAGGTACCAAAGTTAAATCAGGATCAGTTAAACCATCTAAACAGTCCCATAACCCCTAAAGAAATAGAAGCAGTCATTAAAAGTATCTCCCCACCCAAAGAAAAGCCCAGGACCAGCTGAGTTTAGTGCAGAATTCTATGAGGCCTTCAAAGAAGACCTAATACCAATACTCTTCAAACTCTTCCACAAAGGGAACACTGTCCAATTTGTTCTATGAAATCACCATTACACGTATAGGTAAACCAAACAAAGACCCAAAAAGAAAGAGAACCTCAGTTCAATTTCCCTTATGAATATCGTTACAAAAAATTCTCAATAAAATTCTCATAAACAGAATCCAAGAATAGGGCAAAATGATCAATCATCCATCATGATCAAGTAGGCTTCATGCAGGGATGGTTCAATATATGGAAATCCGTCAATATAATCCACTATAAAAACAAACTCAAAGAGGGGAAACATGATAATCTCTTTAGATGCTAAGAAAGTATTTGAAAAAATTCAATGCCCCATCATGATAAAAGACTTGGAAAGATCAGGAATTCAAGGCCCATGCCTAAACATAGTAAAAGCCATATACAGCAAACCAGTAGCTAACATTAAATGGAGAGAAATTTGAAGCAAACCCACTAAAATCAGGTACTAGACAAGGCTGCCCACTCTCTTCCTATCTATTCAATATAGTATTCAAAGTCCTAGCCAGAGCAATCAAATAACAAAAGGAGGTCAAAAGGATACAAATTGGAAAGGAGGAAGTCAAAATATCACTATTTGCAGATGATATGATAGTATACTTAAGTGTAACCAAAATTTCTTTCAGAGAACTCGTAATCCTAATAAAAACTTCAACAAAGTGACTGGGTATAAAATTAACTCAAATAAATCAGCAGCCTTCCACTACTCAAAGGATAAATAAGCTGAGAAAGAAATTAGGGAAATGACAACCTTCATAATTGTCAGAAATAATATAAAACACCTTGGTGTGACTCTAGCCAAGCAAGTGAAGATTTGTATGACAAGAATTTCAAGTCTCTGAAGAAAGAAATCAAAGATCTCAGATGATTGAAAGACCTCCCATGCTCATCAATTGGCAGGATTAATATAGTAAAAATGGCCATCTTGCAGAAAGTGATTTACAGGTTCAATGCAATCCCCATCAAAATTTCAACTCAATTGTTCATAGAGATAGAAAGAGAAATTTGCAAAATCATTTGGAATACCAAAAAACCCAGGATAGCAAAAACTGTCCTCAACAATAAAAGAACTTCTGGGGAAATCACCATACCTGACCTCAAGCAGTATTACAGAGCAATCATGATAAAAACTGTATGGTATTAGTAAAGAGACAGGCACATAGATCAGTGGAACAGAATTGAAGACCCAGAAATGAACCCACACACCTATGGTCACTTGATCTTTGACAAAGGAGGTAAAACTTACCATCCAGTAGAAAAAAGACAGCATTTTCAACAAATGGTGCTGGTTCAACAGGAGGACAGCAGGTAGAAGAGTGCAAATTGATCCATTCATATCTCTTTGCACAAAGCTCAAGTCCAAGTGGATCAAGGACCTCCACATAAAACCAGATACACTCAAACTAATAGAAGAGAAAGTGGGGAAGCATCTCGAACACATGGGCATAGGGGAAAATTTCCTGAAGAAAACACCAATGCCTTATGCTCCAAGATCAAGATTTGACAAATGGGATCTCATAAAACTGCAAAACTTCTGCAAGGCAAAGGACACTGTCAACAGGACAAAATGGAAACCAACAGATTGGGGAAAGATTCTTTACCAATCTTACATCTGATAGAAGGCTTATATCCAAAATATACAAAGAACTCAAGAAGATACATTCCAGAGAATCAAATAACCCTATTAAAAATTTGGATAGAGAGCTAAGCAAAGAATTCTCAACTGAGGAATATTGAATGGCCAAGAATCACCTTAAAAAAGTTCAACATCTTTAGTCATCAGGGAAATGCAAATCAAAACTACCCTGAGACTCCATCTGATACCAGTCAGAGTAAGATCAAAAACTCAGGTGGCAGAAAATGCTGGCAGGATGTGGAGAAAGAAGAGCACTCCTCCATTGTTGGTGGGATTGCAAGCCTGTACAACCACTCTGGAAATCAGTTTGGAGATTCTTCAGAAAATTGGACATAGAACTACCCGAGGACCCAGCTATACCACTCCTGTGTATATAACCATATGATACTTTAACATATAATAAGGACACATGTTCCCCTATGTTCATAGCAGCCTTATTTATAATAGACAGAAGTTGGAAAGAACCCAGATGTCCTTCAACAGAGGAATGGATACAGAAAATGTGATACATTTACACAATGGAGTACTACTTAGCTACTAAAAACAATGACTTCATAAAATTCTTAGGCAAATGGGTGGAACTAGAAAATATCATCCTGTGTTAGATACCCAATCACAAAAGAACACACATGATACATACTCAACTGATAAGTGGATATTAGCCCCAAAGCTTGGAACGCCGAAGATACAATTTACAGACCACATGAAGCTCAAGAGGAAGAAGGACAAAAGTGTGGATGCTTCAGAACTTTTTAGAAGGGGGAACAAAATACTCACAGGAGGGATATGGAGATAAAGTGTGGAGCAGAGACTGAAGGAACATCCATCCAGAAACTGCCACACATGGGGATATATCCCACATGCCATTACCAAATCCAGTTACTAGTGGGGATGCCAAGAGGTGCATGCTGACAGGAGTCTGATAGAGTTGTCTCCTGAGAGGCTCTGCCAAAGCCTGACAAATGCAAAGGTAGATGCCCACAGACAACCATTGGAAGAGAACACGGTCTCCAGTGGAGGAAGTAGAGAAAGGCTATGGCTACTGAGGGGGTTTGCAATCCTGTTGGAAGAACAATATCAACCAACCAGACCACCCCAGAGCTCCCAGGGTCTAAACCACCAACCAAAGAATATACATGGAGGGGGATGGAGTTTCCTCCATCTTGTCGTCTCTCACCATTCTGTGTCTCCTGCTTGGATTCACTAGAAGTTGCTAGTGAATCCAGGAAGGGAGAGAGGTGCAAGCATTTCTTCCTCTGCTTCAGGAGCACTGTAGCCTTCCAGTTCTCACAGTGGCTTTGCTCATTCTGATGCTCTCCAACCAGAATCCTGCTGTATGGTGCCTTGTACATAGACCCTGCTCTTGTTATTGTCTCTGAGTGCCTTGAGATGAACTGGATCCTGGCAATCCATTTTGTTAAATATTGTTCAGAATATTACAATTATTGACAGGCCAACCTGAAGAAAAACAACTTAGGAAATAGAGTGGCATGGGCAAATTTCCCAGAATGGCAGAGAGCGGCAAGTCATGGATGGATGAGTGTGCATGGGCACTGAGTACAGACAGCATGCCAAGGCACAGGAGAGCTCCTCAAGAGCTGTACATGGAAAATGTATGAGCCATGTTAATTTTGCCATTATTATAGGAGATTTTCTCTAAGTATTAAGGCTGGGTGTGCCTTGATCAGACTTAGATTTTACAAGATTATCCTGACTGTCCCAAAGTGGGTCAGTCAAAAGTGGATTTGGCCTGGTTAGTTTTCTGGAATTTTCTGATCTCTTTGAAATGGTGATGATGGTCAAAAGGAATAAAGTGTTAACAAAGGAGGTTACATCAAAGGTAAACATTAGGGTGGTTTAGATTGCCAGAAAAGCAGCTCTTGTCAAGTGACAATGCTCAGATCTCAAAAATCTCAAAAGACAAAATGTCTTCTTACCAATATAATTAAATTAAGGATTGATAGGACCTGGAGTATCTATCTCCTTAAAGTTCTCTTGCTTCACCAAGTAGCAGAGCGACTGGATTTGAAAAGTAAATCCTTTAAGATGGTAATTAATTGTTTAGCATGCAAGAAGCCCTGGTTTCTGTTTGGATTCAACCTCCAGGCTAGTGGGGGTGGTGGGCGGGAGCGACAGGAATAGAAAAAGAAAAGAAAAACAAACAGCTCAAAATGGGGGGGTGGAGGGGGGGAGGAAATGGATAATTAAGATTATCAAAGGTCAGAGGGCGGATCTTTATTTACTGGTGTCCCAAAACAAAGAGAAAGTGGCTGGAGATGTGCTCTTACAGGATATGCCCTTTATGGACTCTACTAGAAGGGAGACCTGTGTTTTAGATGATTCTGAAGCAACCAGGTGAGCCCAAGGCAATCAGAAATCCTTATGCAGAAAGAGGGAGGAGGAATGTGAGAGACCTGTAGGAAATGGGGTGCGATGGTTGAAGCAGAGGCTGTCAGCACAGAAAGTCTTCCTGAGCTCAGTGTGATGTTTAGCTTTCTGGAGTCCGGAGGTTAAAACAAAAACAGAATCTAACTAGGTTCTCTTTCTCAGACTCCAAAAGGTATCTATCCTTTTTGACACCTTGACTCTCATCTACTGCACAACCCTCCTCCACCTCTTAAGTCTACTTCTTATTTTGGATGTTCAGAACCAGAAAACTGGCAGGAAGGGAGAGGTATTAGTAGGGGCTACTTCGTACACCAATAGGAATCTGATAAGAAAAGTTTGCTTGTGTGCACAGTACTTGAGGCACACAGGTAACATCAGATAATGGGGCTGAATGTGAAAGACCCAGGTTGCTTTTACATATCTTTCCTCCCTCCAGCCACTTCCAGGTTCACTCCATCAACTCCTCAATTCCCCACCCCCCATGTTCCCCAGACAAGTTGATAGCCTATTTTTCTTTGAAAATGTATGTGTGTGTGTGTGTAAAATATATGTGTACATGTATTCAGAAGTATAAGTAAAATATGTTGAGTCCATTTTTTGGTTTGTGTGTAAGTGGTTTTAGGGCTGACACTGCTATTGGACAATCAAGGGGCCTTGTCCTAGGGAGAAACTTGTGGTCTTTCCAGGAGTTATTAGTTGCCCGCAGTTCTTGGCTAGGCTCCTGAGAGATTACTTTTTTCCTGTTAATAGGTCTTAATTCAAATTAGGCAGCCATTGATTACTACCCACATGTGATTGCGATGTATCATGTATCACATGTTTACAGATATGTTGCCATGCTGGTTGTTGTGGATTGTAGGTATTACAGCTGGGTAGGACTCTGATTGTTTCCCTCCCCTGGAGGCATGCATTGTATTCTCTAGACTGTAAGAAGGAGGCTTTAGGTTAGATCCAGCTTGAATCCTCCTAGTTCCATGTCCCATGTGTAGGCAGTGTCCTAAGCAGTAGGTCCCACCTTTATCCCCAAGGGAACCTTTGGTTATATTGTTGGGGTAGTCACTTGGACTACCCTGACCAACTATTCAAAAGGAGGTTTTCTATTGGAAAGTCTTGTGTTTATGAGAGCCCTGAGCTGTACAAGACACTTTTCTGATGCTCAGGTTCGATGCCAATGCTTGCCCTCAGAGTATTTGACAGGCAGTCTGATCAGATCTTCAGTGCATTATTTGGAGAACTTAATCTTCCATTCAATACCAAGTCATCTATGCTGGAAACTGCTTTCACTGCTCTTTGCTTTGAAATGCTTAAATTGAGCTTCTCTTTTGAAGAATATCTTCAGTAGGTAAATGGCTGCTTGTCAATATGGAGTTCTTTTCATCGAAATAAAGCATAAGAGTTTGATTCTGTTTTCAATAGCCCACCGAAACATCTCCTACCACCTACGGCACATACTTAGCAGTAGGTTTCTGATTCTTCATAAGCTCCTGATCCCAAAAATCCAAAAGAAAAACAAAGACCAAACCAACAAAACAAACAAATAAAAATCCCCAATAAATAAAAAGTTTTGCCTACTTTAAATATTTCAGGACTTCAACAGCTTGCTAATCACGTAACATAACTACCTTATCAACCTTGATGAAAACATGCAGATTTTGTTGTAAAGGCCATTTCAAAAGCTCAAGAAAGTATAACTGTTACTAGCTTGAAGTGTTTGTGGACTAGAATTTGTGTGATTGAAACTGGATTGAAAGGAAACACTATTATTTCTTTACTGTAACCCAAAATAATGTAGGTTTCAACCAACCATTTTTCTTGACTTGCTATGAAAATCTTTCAAGGTGGTTTTGTGTATGGCTACCATTGTACAAGGTCCTGTCTGTCAGTGTCCTTCTTGCTTCTGCTGCTGATGGCTATCTTTGGGCTTTAGTTTTGAATTCTGATAGATAACGTGAAAGTTAACTGATGGCATATGGCTGCATACGCTAAAATTTAAATAGGTGAGTGCTTTTAACTTAAGAGATGCAAATGTGAGTCTGCTTTTGCTGTGGAATCTGCAAGGAAACCTTGTCCTCACTGGACAACTCTCCATTTGTACACACGTGTCAATCAAGAGATGCAGTGCCTTGGGATGATTCATCTTTAGGGTCCTCTGAGATACCAATCAACTTTATACCACCTAAATGATTTGTAATGTGGCCCCATCTACAACAGTAACTCTATTGTGAATGAAGTCTATGTCACCACTCTGAGGCATTGCCTGAATAGCTTTTATTGTAAAGCTCACAGTAGAAAAGGTTTTAGGCACTGAGGACTAAAGGGGTGTGTTAAAATTAGTGAGTCCTACAACTGCAGCACGAAATCAACAACAGTCTATAAATGAGTGAAAAAAGCTGAGTTTCAGTGAAATTAACTAAAATTAATTGAAATAGGTAAGGAGCCCACGGAACATTCTCAGCATTTCATGCAGAGAACAATGTTTAAGATGTAAGATTGAAAACATGAAAGAAAAGAGGTGGCAGGAAAATTCCAGATGGGCCTACATCCTCTGGCCTTCTGGAAACTCTGGGGGTAATTCCACTCCTCAATGAAAACAAATCAAAAAGTAAGCCTTTTCTCTTATTTCTGTCTTGAGGATACCTGATTAGCTCCTGTACCTCAGAGTTTTTATTTGTGCTGAGCTTAAAAGCTGTGAACAGCCAATCAAGAACGAGGGATGAAGGTATTGTCTGGAGAGCGGGAGAATATATCAATATTACCGTCGGTGTACTTTGCTTTTGAACCAAGGGATCTGCACAGGTTTACTTGGTAAGGGTCCATTATTGGCACTTTCATTATAACCTCCTAACATTAAGTCTATTCAAAAGAGGCAACTATAAGAAATATTTTCTCAAGGTTGACTCTAGCATGCTAGAAACTGATCAAGAAATGAATTTTTATGCTCATAAAAAATTATATTCTGTTTTGGGGAGTCCAAAATAACCTGCAAGAGATAGCTGTTTCATGCTTGACATTTTTGTAGTTTCTGAGATGATTATGTACAAAGTTTAAAACGATTTGTATGCCTATTGGTTTAGAAACTACTGTTTTGTGATGATGTTATTTAATTAATAGATTGTGCAACCCATACAAGCATTATAGATCTGACAGAAGACGACTTGGGGTAAATCAACAAGATCCTTTCCATTAGAAGTAATCAAATAGGAACAAATAATCCCATTATGGTGTACAGATTTTATAATAGATGGGATTTTAAGGGAATAGTTTCAAGTTGGAAATGCTGGCTCATTCCTTCAATTTCAGCACTCAGGAGGCAGAGGCAGGCAAATCTCTGAGGTCAGGGCCAACCCTGTCTACAGAGCAAGTTTTAGGACAGCCAGGGCTCACAGAAATTCTCCCTGTTGAAAAAGGTCTATGAAAATGAAACTTCCTTGAAAGATTTCTTTAAGAAGTCAAGGAGATGTGGTTGAAGCCTCAATTGTTTGTACCACAATAAGCAGTATAATGGATGTATATTATATCTTCCAAGAATCAGCTACCTCTGGGTTATCTGTTGCTTAACCTATATCAATGTATGCCATATGTGTAGGTGATATGTTGAAGAGTTGGTCCTAGGAAGTGAAGAAGGTCCCTGGGTGTGGGCATCAGAAACTGTTTACAGTTTCTGAATCCAGCAATGACGTCACCACTAGTCGACAAGGACCCTCTTGTGTCTGTTGCTATGGCAACCACCACATTCCCCACATGCTGTGCTATTGTGGTTACATCATGGCCGGAATAAAAGGCAGAGACCCCAACCCCTTTGTCCCCTTTCTTTTTCCTTCTTTCTCCCTTCTTCTTCCTCTTCTCCCGCTTCTCTCCAATAAACCTCTTCTCCTGGAGCTGTCCTTGCCTGGTGTGATCTGTCTGGATACAAGCCACCTTCTAACACAACACTGGGGCTCTCACTTTAGAAGAGATTGCTGTTGTTCTCATGGGAACTAGGTAGCTCATGTAATTTCAGGGTGTAATATCTATCCCTATCTCTCTCTATCTCTATCTATACCATCTATAGATCTATTCGTGAGCCATTCGTTTTATTTCTTGTCCCATATGTGATCTTTCCTCCTTGTGCTCTCACCATGGTGCCATCTGCAATGCATCTATGCTGCTAAAGGAGTCCTCAGAAGAGAGATGTCACAGTCAACTCTTCCACTTTTGATTTTCAGCCTCCAAAATTAAGTAGAACTGTTTTCACAAAGACTCTAGCCCCTAACATTGGGGGTGGGGTTATAATGACAACAGAGAGTGGACTGGTGCACAGCCTCTTGGGGCAACGAGAGGGACTGGAACCAGATGTCAGGACACCAAACTCTATTCTGCTCTGGCTTCCCATTTGGAAATATCTATTAGTACCCATTTCATATGGGACATTTCCTTTAAAGACAAGCGTTCAACTATTAATGACAATAAGTAAAACAATCCAGAGCTGTTGCTTTCTTCTTTTAAGACTTTTTATATTTGCTAAAATCAGATTTTAACAAACCAAATGAGAACACCATTTTCCGCTCTCCTCAGCTCCTCTCTGATATCCCTCAAGAGGTCTAAAATGTGCTTGTTTATGGTACAATTTACAGGTAATATTCAATAAAAGAACAGAAACCCTGCCCCCCTATGTTTCTGTTCATGAGGAATAACCTTCCAGTGTAGATTTTGAGCATGATTAATAAGACATTTTTTAAAAGTCAGCCACCATGTACTTATTAAGAAATTGGCCCTCTGGGGACAAAAAGATACCTTTACTAAATGTTCATTTTCTACTGTCTCTTGGCCTTAAGAGCACAAGCCTTGTTCCATTTCTTCAAGTGACTTGTAGCTTTTTCTCAGATGTTAAAACTGAATCTCTTAAAGAGGAATGGAGTCAAAAGAAAAGCAATGAAAAGCCAGATGGAGCATTAAGGTAAAAGACAGAGGAGCCCAAGGATGTTAGCCCTGAGGCATGAAAGGTCTGGTAAGTGCTTAATGCAAATTTACTGAGTGAATATATTACTGATGTACCTATTACAGAACCCTATACTGAGCTCTTCTATAAAGGGGATTTTGAAATGAGCACCATAAGGCTTAAACATTGGACCAATACAGACTTACATAACAATTTTCAAAAAGTGTGTCTAGTGACAAACTAAAGCAATAAGCAGGTGTTTTGCTTGCATGAAAAACCACAGTTGAAAATATTTATATGTATTTATTGTGTGCAAGTGCTGAAGAAAACTGCATATGGTCTCTCTGGCAAAAATCAAGTGGGCTCATGTTAAAAATAACTCCTGTCTGTATGGCAAATGTTATAAACACATACTTGACTGACATGATAAAAAAATGTAATTCCATTTCGTTTTCTTGTAATTACTATTTTAAATATTTGCAAGGCTCTCTCTCTCTCTCTCTCTCTCTCTCTCTCTCTCTCTCTCTCTCTCTCTCTCATGCCTGCTTCCCTCGGTGTGTGTGTGGTATGTGGGGTGTGTGTGTGTGTGTGTGTGTGTGTGTGTGTGTGTGTGTCTGTGTCTGTGTCTGTGTCTGTGTCTGGGTTATTTTAAATGTGAAGCCTAACCAGTAGACAGAGGGGAGAGAAGAGACAGTTTTCACAGGCTCCAAGTTGGGTCCATTCTGGCCCACTCCCCTCACTGGAATTCTGGCACAGTATGGAAGCCAAGGGGGAAGCCACGCTATCCTGAAGCTTCATCAGAAACATCATTTATACTTGTTTACAGATCAATGTTAAAAACAAACCAGCCTGAAGGGATTAGCTGTCTGAATGAATGACATTTTCCTCTTTAATGACACAAGCTGCATTGAGAATGTTTTCTCAGATCCACAGACTGTTTCAATTTCATTTCCATTCTCAAATGCAGGATGCCCAAGACTAGAATGGCCTTTAGCGCCAGCCAAAATTTCTAACTACCGAAGTTCAAGGGAGCCCTGGTCTTTTCCCTGAAAGGCTTTCCAGTGTTTTCCAAGGTTGAATTCTAGGTTTCTGAGGACAGCCCCAGTAATTCCCAGCAGAACTGATGGGTTTTCCTTTTTCATGCACCAGTGGCAGGGTCCATTAATTTTCAGGCGCTGTATAAACCCCATGTGGGATCCGAAGTGTTTGTGGAGATTACATACTAGGGAAAGGGTTACTGAATGAATTAAAAGTAAATGTCACTTTCTCAAACTCAGGCCTGGTAAACACAGCTTGGGGAAATATTTCCTTTTGCTTGAGCTTGGACCCTTGAAGGTAGGCAATGTGGTACTTTCAGACGGGATTAGGTCTGAAATGTTATATGACTGGTCCGCTGGTTTGGACCTGTCGGATCAGTTCACTAAGTGGTTCTTTCTCACTCTCTGTCCATTTATGGAGCCCAAAGGCAGTCTGCAATGTAAGAGACACACAGGGCACTTTATAGTCCAACAAGATCAATAGGACAACCCAGTAAGGGCCCAAAGCAATTTCCTCCCATTCTCTTCAACTTGCAATTACATCTGCTGCTAATGGCCATGAGTCTGGACAGCAGTTACTGAAAGTTCCTAGGGTTCAGTGTTTTATGGGAGGGAATCTAGCTTTGTTTCTTATCTAAATTGCCAGACTATTCTTGTTTTCATCTTGAATACCCTAGAGAACTGTTGTCACGCTCTTGATTTTGACAGAAATGATAGTTCAGATGCACCAAGTTGGTCACGGAAATACCGAAGTAAATTTTATGGCACGACTCTAATCATTTAAAGTGCAAAGTACAGCTGTTGATCACATAATTATGCTGTGTAACAGTAGCAGTAACAAACAGTAACTACTGTGGCTGTGCCAGCCCTAACGTGCCAATGAAATTTACAACAGTCTAACCCCATAGTACGAGCCCATTCCTTTGGGCCCAGCACACCCTCATTGGTGGTGATGTCTAGCTCTGGAAAAGTAGAAAATTTTCAATCTAGGACCCAAAAGCATCACAACTGAGAGGCCAACCCACAAGGGAAAACTCACAGAAAAAAAAAGAAAAACAAAGTGAAAATTAGTGCAGTTTTCAGAACAATATAGTTGGGCAAACCAGGGAATTCTGTCCAGTTCTCCTTTGGACCATGCTGTCAAGAATAATAACCCATTACCTCTTCCAGCATTTGCTTCCTCTAAGATCTTCCTGACTCATGTGACTGACTCACCTCTGCCCCAACACCTCTTGGATTCTTGTAGCTTCTGAATCGAGAGTTAGAAGACCAGAGGTTCCTGACAGTTGATTGCTTACTGTGTCTTATAGCTGTATTGATTAATTAGGTGAGAAAGGCTTGAAGCCTAACTCTCTGGCTTAAAGCCATGTCCAAAGAAATCTGAAGTGCAGTAACTCCTTTCTGCAGATGGGCCTGGGCCAGAGACATTGAAAAACTTCCTTACTTAGCTTTCTTCCCTTCCTCATTTCTAGCTCTACTGCCATCCCACTATTTCCTCCCTTCTGCTGGGAACTGTCTTTAATAAGTCACTTGCTTGGGCATTCTTGTTTGAGAGTCTGCTTAGGACACAGTGTACCATATGCCATCTATTACCCATGTCATATTTGTGTACACGTACAGTGTATTTAACCTGTACAACAGTCCTCCAAGAAAATTGTATGTCAGAAAGTGTAGACAACCTGTTCTGTCTCATGGAGTCAAGGGGTAGTAGAAGCATGTGTCTCTTCTAGGAAGGGGAGAAGGAAGAGGGAGGATAGATAACGAATACATACAGTGATACTAGAAAATAACATGTATTACTCTAGCGTGGAAAGGTGGCTATTGTTTACAGTTTGTTTATGAAGAACAAGAAAAACAACTCTGAAATCTCCAAACACAAAGAAATGCATTTCTTTATAGGAGCTGAAAATGTTTGCAGATTGCACATATGTTACTAATCTACCACACCTCATTCCACAAATATAATCATTTTGTGCTAAGGATATTCAAAAATTGGACTTTAATGTATAGAATATAATACAGTCTCATTCTCAAAATTAACAGCACACATATGTGTGCCTCTTGAATCCACAGCTTGACCTTCCTCTTTTTAAAAAAAATATATTTTTTTTTAATTTCCATTCCAAATGTTGCCCCCCCTTCCTGGTCCCTCCTCCCAGAAATCTTCACCCCATCTCCCTCCCCCAACTTGCCCTTTGAATCATTACATTTACACTCAGAACTGGCAGGGACACACAGTCCAGAAATGCTGCTGAGAAAACATCACACATAAAGGGAATGGTTTACTGCTAAGTAGGCTATGTACAAATGCTGAATTCTTACCAAAACAATTTGTCACTTTAAGGAGGCAAAACTAAACATACCTTATATTCTGTATTCACTGAGGAATAATAGATTAAGCATTAAATGGCTCTTAATCTTGACCTTGGAAGCAAAATAAGTTTTAAAGAATGCTGTATGAGTCATCCTATGCACATTTTTGAAATATAGTACTTGTGTTTGAAGTGCCTAGATTCGCTGTAACACGGTCTTCACTGGAGACAAATCTTGCAAACAGTAAATCAATAAAATCACTCTTTGTGCCCACTGAGGAAGCTAAGATGCTTGGCAGCAAATGACAAAGGTCTAACAAACCTTCAGCTAAGATTTTTTATAGCGAGTTAGTGCAAATTAAAGACCTCAAATGGAGAGAATTATTGTTAGCTGTTAGCTTGATCCTTCTCATTAGGAATTTCCACTGGGCTTCCTTCACACAATTAGCTTCATAAAGTAGCCCTGAAAACAAACAAAAGAGCCCTTTTCTCAACTTTCTTATAAAATATTACTTTCCAATTGCCATTGCATTTGCCCCAAAGATTCCATTCTCTTTTGATTTAACTTTATTAGCTTTGGAGAATGGGGATTCATGGATGTCACAGGCTCAGGTGGATTCATGGATGTCACTAACACTAGAATCATTGCCAACAGTCCCATGGGGCCGTCACTTTGTCTTCCTTTCTGGACCTTCCAGGGTAGATAGATAAACAAGGCCTACGTTCCAAGCTTATTTTGTATTGAAGAACATTATCTGCAGTTAGTAACATCAATGAAGGGATAGAATTAAGGTCGTTAAGGTCTGCGTAGCACTGCACACACAATTGGAGAAGTTTCTCAAATGGGTATAGATTATCATAAAACAGAGTCATATCTTCTAACACTATTTTCAAAATCCAGTCAAGTCATATACATTAATGCATATATCAATGATGATAGAGACTTTAAAGTGCAATATCTCAAATTACATGAAGTTTTTATCAAATGGTATTTATTTTAATATAACAAATATTTTTAGATGCTGAGTGCAATTTTAATTTTGAAACAACCTATATTGTAAAAAAATAAAAAAAATTATAGCTGAGACAAAACAAATCAATTCTCTATACCCTTTGTTCTCTGCAGCTTGTATTTTTCAAGTATTAGCCCCAAGGAACTCTTTAGCTTCTACTGCAAAGTTTGCAGTGAGGCTTTCTAGTCATATATGTAATATCTGTAAATGCAAACAATTTAAACTATACAGCTATCACACAGATTATAGAGACAGCTGACTCTCAGTTAATACGCGCGTGCGCGTGTGTGTGTCTGTGTGTGTGTGTGTGTGTGTATGTGTGTAGTGTGTATATGTGTGTGTGAATGCATATAAGAGCAATTTTATGTCTTTTCTTTGCCATGTATACTTCATGAACATCTTGTCTATCATGTTGAATTATCAATAATTATATGAACTTTCTTCCTACTCTTTTACTGCCTAAAATATTCTAGTTTTTCAAGCACATTCATATGTAAAATTATAAATTCATATTTTAAAAAAGTAATTCCACAAGATAGTGTCAAATTAAAGTAATAGTACTTTAATTATAGTGCAAGTAAGAGGAGAAGGTTCTCTCAAATAAGCTGTTGCTCACAATTCAGAATCCCCGCATCTGGAGAATACAGAAATATAATTTCATCTCTTGTATATAACAATATAAATATGACAACTCAGATTTGTCAGCCAGTGCTTTGATGAAATCAGTATGGAGCAGAAGGGCTTAGTCAGCAGCATTTTCCCCTCATGTCTGCTTACTTGTTTGAATTAGAAGAAACAAAAACATTGGTAAATAGTGGGGCCTGAGAAAGGTACAGTGAAAGAAATGTTTGTGTTTGCATCACTAAGGGTTCTGGTGAATCCAGATCTGTTACAAAAATGGGGAATTTATGGAGTAGGCTGATTGGTCTGTTCTTGCTCAGTATTTGAGTAGTCTGGAACTTTGAGTACCGGGGGGGGGCATATAGTCTATTTCTCTCTTTTACTACATTGTAGAAAATATTTAGCAGGCAGTAACTGGAAGAGCTGATAAGCATGAGGAGAGCGACACAGACAAGGAAGGAAGTTCTACTAGTCTTCATCATGTTCATACTCCTGTAATGTGGGACTAGATTATAATTTAACAGATTTGGTTGAAGGGAAACAAATGAAATGACATGTTCGGGTTAAGGGTCTGCTCTATTTTCTACTTATATCTTAAAAACACACTGAAGAATTCCCCAGAGTCAATGGTGCTGTATAAAGTCTTCATATGTCCCAAATTACTTTTAATTATCAATGATCCTTCTTATCATGTGTAGTTTTATGCATGTTCGTATGAATGCTATGTGTTGTATGTGCTATGTATGTATGTATGCCTCCATAGCATGTATGTGGAGGTCATAAAATAACTTTCAGGAGTCAGTTCTTTCCTTCCACTGTGGGTCAGGAGGACTGGATTCATCCTTCAAGCTTATAGGGCAAGCACTTTGAGTGAGCACTCCTGCTGCTGGCCCAGACATTTATTTTCACATACATAAATAATATTGTCAAAAATGCACCCTCATGTACCAAGAATTCTGCCAACTATTTGTGAAAAGTACTTCACTAACAACTCCTGTGCATGTGAAGAAATGAAGGCACAAAACCAACTTGGAGAAACATACTTCAAATTTATGGGATGCAGAAACCCCTGTATCTCACTATTATACTATGTTTTCTGAATATTTTATTTTAGTTTCCAGCAGCATCCCATCGTGGCTGATTTAGAATTATGGTTTATATAGATATTTACATGTCAGAATTCTGGAGAAGAAGCTTCTCCAGTGTTCTAACAGCTATTGCCCACTCTAGTGCCCAATGAATGCTCTATCGTGGGTTTCCCAAAACTGGACAATTTCAAGTCTTTGTTGGAACCTACAGATCCTCCTAGAGGTCGGTAACAGCTTTCTGCTCATGCTGTCCTTGTCATATCTCCACAACAGTGTCTCATGTCACTGCAATAGGATTCATATACCAATTTAGTAATAAATATTAATGTGGATTTTAGTTTTTTCAAACTGTTTTTTCATTCTGGCTCTTTTCTCTCTTTTACAAATATGAAATAGTCCTACTAAAATCAGGGACTAGACAAGGATGCCCACTCTCTCCCTACATATTCAATATAGTACTCAAAGTCATAGCCAGAGCAATCAGACAATGAAAGGAGGTCAAAGGGATACAAATTAGAAAGGAAGAAGTCAATATTTGCAGATGATATGATAGTATACTTGTGTCCCCAAAATTTCCACCAGAGAAGCCTTAATCCTGGTAAATGACTTCAGCAAAGTGGCTGGATATAAAATTAACTCAAACAAAGCAGTACCTTCCTCTATTCAAAGGATAAACAGGCTGAAAAAGAAATTAGGGAAATGACATCCTTCTCAATAATCATAAATAATATAAAATACCTTGGTGTGACTCTAACAAAGCAAGTGAAAGATCTGTATGACAAGAACTTCAAGTCTCTGAAGAAAGTAATCAAAGAAAATCTCAGAAGATGGAAAGATCTCCCATGCTCAGGGACTGGCAGGATTAATACTGTAAAAATGGCCATCTGTGGAAAGCAATCTACAGACTCAATGCAACCCCCATCAAAATTTCAAATCAATTCTTAATAGAGTTAGATAGAGCAATTTGCAAATTCATTTGGAATAACAAAAACCCCAGGATAACAAAAACTATCCTCAACAATAAAAGAACTTCTGGGGGAACCACCATCCCTAACCTCCAGCTATATTACAGAGCAATAGTGATAAAAATTGTATGGTATTGGTACAGAGTTAAGTAGGTAGATCACTGGAATAGAATTGAAGATCCAAAAATGAACCCACAAACCTGTGGTCACTTGATCTTTGACAAAGGAACTAAAACCATCCAGTAGAAAAAAGACAGCATTTTCAACAAAGATTGCTGGTTCAATGGGCAGTCAGCATGTAGAAGAATGCAAATTGATCCATTCATATCTCTTTGCACAAAGCTCAAGTCCAAGTGGATCAAGGACCTCTGCATAAAACCAGATACACTGAAACTAATGGATGAGAAAGTTTGAAAGAGCCTTGAGCCATGGTCGCAGGGGAAAATTTCCTGAACAGAATACCGATGGTTTATGCTATGCTCTAAGATCAAGAATCAACAAATGGGAATTCATAAAATTGCAAAGCTTCTATAAGGCAATTCTGTAAGGCAAAAGACACTGTCAATAGGACAAAATGGCAACCAACAGATTGAAAAAAGATCTTTACCAATCCTACCATCCAGTAGAGGGTTAATATCCAATATATACAAAGAACTCAAGAAGTTACACTATAAAGAACTCAATAACCCTATTAAAAATGGGAAACAGAGATAAACAAAAAATTCTCAACTGAGGAATATCCAATGGCCTAGAAGTACCTAAAGAAATGTTCAACATCCTTAGTCATCAGGGAAATGCAAATCAAAACAAATTTGGGACTCCACCCCACACCAGTCAGAATGGCTAAGATAAAAAACTCAGGTGACAGCAGATGCTGGCAAGGATGTGGAGAAAGAGGAACACTCCTCCATTGTTGGTGGGATTGCAAGCTGGCACAACCACTGTGGAAATCAGTCTGGCGGTTTCTCAGAAAACTGGACATAGTACTACTTGAGGACCCAACTATACCTCTCTTGGGCATATACCCAAAAGATGCTCCAACATATAACAAGTTCACATGCTCCACTATGTTCATAGCAGCCTTATTTATAATAGCCAGAAGCTGGAAAGAATCCAGATGCCCTTCAACAGAGGAATGGATATAGAAAATGTGGTACATTTACACAATAGAGTATTACTCAGCCATTCAAAACAATGACTTTATGAAATTCTTAGGCAAATGGATGGAGCTAGAAAATATCATTCTGAGTGAGGTAACCCTGTCACAAAATAACACACATGGTATTCACTTATTGATAAGTGGATATTAGTCCAACACTTCGAATACCCAAGATACAATTCACAGACCATATAAAGTTGAAGAAGAAGGAAGACCAAAGTATGGATCTGTCAGTCCTTCTTAAAAGGGGAAACACAATACTCATAGGAGATAGAGGGCAGGAGGGACTTGGGAAGAAGGGTGGAGGGAGAGAGGGATAAAGGGAGGGAGGATTAGGTATGGGAGGAGACTGGGATGATATACAGAGGATCAGGTATTTGAATTGAGGTGTGTAGCAATGGGGGATGGGGAACTAGAGGTAGCCAATAGTAAGACCCAGAAGCCAGGAAAGCAGGAGGCTCTCAGGACCCATTTGGGTGGCATTAGCTGAAATACCCAACAAAGGTGAGAGACAACCTGTAGAGACCATATCTAGAGGTTAGGCAAGGACCCCAGTTGGGGAAATTGGGCTACCTACTCATCTCCAAATTTTTAATCCAGAATTTCTCTTGTCTAAAGGAAATCCAGGGACAAGGAGTGGAGTAGAGACTGATGGAAATGCCATCCAGAAACTGCCCCACCTGGGGATCCATCCCATATACAGACACCAAACTCAGACACTATTGTGGATGCTAAGAAGTGCATGCTGACAGGAGCCTGTTATCTCTCTCTCCTAAGAGCCTCTGCCAGAACCTGACAAATACAGAGGCAGATTCAGGCAGTCAGCCATTGGACTCAGCATGGGGACCCCAATGGAGGAGTTAGGGAAAGGACCAAAGGAGCTGAAGGGGTTTGCAACCCCATAGGAAGAACAACAATATCCACCAACCAGACCCCCCAGAGCTCCCAGGGTAAACCACCAACCAAAGAGTACACATGGAGGGACCCATGGCTCCAGCTGCATATGTAGCAGAAGTTGGCCTTGTAGGGCATCAAAGGGAGGAGAAGCCCTTGTCCTGTGAAGGCTTGATGCCCCAGTGTAGGGCAATTCCAGGGAGGGGAGGCAAAAATAAGTGTGTGGGTAGGGGAGCTCCCTTATAGAAGAAGGGGAAAGTGGGATGGGATAGGGGGTTTCCAGAGGAGACACCTGGAAAGGGATAACATTTGAAATGTAAATAAATAAAATATCCAATTAAAAAATATAGACCTTCCCACAAATGCTAGCAAAGTTCCAACATTACCTTCTAGTATATATATCAGATTTTCCTATCAAGTTAAGAGCATCTTTGTCTTTCTTTTCTTTTCTTTCATTATAAAACAAATCTGATAAAACTTTGGTTCCTCTGTCTGGGACACACCTTCATCTCCCCATATTTTTAATAATGCTTAGCTAGCTAGAGAGTGCCTAGGTCAAAGGATACTTGTGTTATCACAACTTAGATTCAGGAGTTCACATCTCCAGTATCAGGATGGTTATCACGATCCAGCCTTCTATTTTCAGTGTTGATGCATGAGACGGCACACATGGAAGGGACTCGTGATGGATATGGCAAAACAAGCAACCTTGGTCATTCACTAGAAGATGTTTTTGCATTTTCCATAGACATCAATGAAATTTTTTAATTTTTTATGCATTTTTGAAATAGTGTTTTATTTTTTACTTTCTGCTTCTCTATGAACAAGAGTGTATATATCACCATTTAAGGAAAATGAAACTTTATACTTTGGTATTATAAATTACTGAATTCTAGATTCATCTGATAGAAACAAGCATCCTACCTCTGTGATGGCTTCCTGATGCCCAAGATGGCTGAACCCTCAGTGTCTGTGTATATCACTTTCACTGGGATCTAGCATTCTAATAGCATCTTCTTGCTCTACTCCATGCCTCTCACACCCTTCTAGAACATGCTGACTTTGCTTTGGTACCTTGTCTTCTCCCCACACAAATCTTGTGATCCCTCCTTATTTATGTTTGCCACTCTACTTGTGTGTCTGCTTTGACACTTTGTCAGTTGGAAACATTTTTCAGTGAATGCAGTCATAATCGATCATACAATCCAATAGGATTATCCAATATTCTCCCCTGAGCTCTGATTGGTTCTGCTACATAAATAATTCCCATAGAAATAATGACACTATCAAATTTAACTGTCATTTCTTAGGGAAAGATAAAGCCTAAAGATTTTCTTGCTAGATATGAATTATAAAAGAATATATTTCAAAATAATATATCATCTATCTATCTATCTATCTATCTATCTATCTATCTATCTATCTATCTATCTATCTATCATTTATCTATCTATCTAGTCTGTATCTAGGTAAAAATAAAACAGAGTAGCTGACTGGCTGTATATACTTCACAACAAAGAGCATATGGAGACAATCACTATTACTGAAGGTAATAGTCTGTGAACTAAACCATAAACACTGATTTGCCTTCACCGAATCTATGGAAAGAAAAGGTTGTGGTCCTACACCTTTTGTTAAATGATTAACAAAGAAAGCATTGTATAAATATTTATTATTTCACATCCTAATTAGCATACACACAATTATACCTTAATACCAAAATTGTGATTGGCAACCTTATCAACTATATCTCAAAGAAGCTTATTGAACACAAGTCTAACCTCTTTAAAGCGTGCTACAGCTTCTTGTTAGAAGGAAACACAGACAACACATTTGTAATGAATCTAAAGGTCATTTTAATGAGTAAGATTAATAAATCAAACATAAAGTTAGGAAAAATCTTGAACTAAATAAATGGTGTTAAAGATACTCATCTGTAATAGAAAAAGCAAAACAACACTAGCAAGTCCATCACCTTGTCTGCTCTTCCTTGGAATGACTGTTCTGGGCAGGCATCATATATGCCACTTTGTTCATGGCTCCAAATAGCTTCCTAAGTAAGCATCATGTTGGATTGGAAGTAACAATGTGCTTTTACAAGTAACCAAGTGCACATATATGGGGTCTGTGAATAGTAAGGGCAATAGTTTACACAGAAAGGTCAGGAAGACTGCTGTTATTAAAATGATTTGGGTATCTTTGGATTGCTATGATTATAGGAGGATTACATTAGTTCTCAGAAAGAGTGGTTTTAGAAGAGTTGTAGCCATCAGCATAAGTTGTGCTGTACATATTTCAAAGTCAGAGAGAAAAAAATTCTTCTCCTCAAGCTTACTGGTATTTTTCCATGATGACATGGAAAATGTCAGGCACCCAATCAAGTCTAGATGCACATATGGCTTCTACCACTTACAGTCATGGCTTTCTCATCGAGACACAGAAGATCGTAATTACACGTTCCTTATCTGTGTTAAGTCCTTTACTGTGAATTGTTTATTAGCACACGGTATCTCCTCTCTCCACTGAAATGCCTTGAAAGTCCCTGTGAGTGTGTTCCCTGGTACAATGCTTCTCAAATATTCCTGGCACTGATATTTGCCTGACATTCTGTTAAAATGCAGAATGATACAGAAAGTTTCTGGGATAATGTGTGAGATAACTCAATATACTGTACTTCCAACATCCTTTATACTGCTGAGGCTATGGGTTCTTGAATGCACTTTGAATGACAAAATCGCACATTATTAAAAATAACTCATCCTTTACATATCAGAAGTTCTGCTTTATTCAAAGTATTTTCTTCTTCCATTCTCCACAAGCATTTATTTACAGACCAAAGTTCTCATTTCCAAGTAAAATTGGACTCAGGCAACAGAAATGGAGAATCATAGCAAAAATTGCTGCTAATTCTCCTAGTTTCCTATGCAAGATTCTTTTTGATCCCACTGAGGATAGATAATATCTAAGTTTAGATGAAGGGCATATCTAATAACTATTCTTAGCACACCTGACATGAAGCAGACGCTCTCAAGTGCATATTTTAATTCATAGAGTAATAGAACTGTGGGAAAATGGGCAGAGAAATTTCAAGTAGAAAAACATGAACAAAGTATTACAACATAATTTTCATTTCAAATTGAAATGGTATCTATAAATTATTATGTTTTCACGTGCTAGGCATACTATTGTCCAAGTAGTGAAATACCCTGGAAATGAGTAATTATAGGAATAATTAGATAAGTGTCCCTGCCTGTGATGCTGTAAGATACTGATTTTCTTTTAAGCTTTTAAATGGAAAATCTTTAAACAACAGATCAGGACATTTTGACATGCCATGGTTGGCAAAGTACTTTTGTGAGTGTAGAATACTTCTAGACCCCTTTTCAGACATAATTGTGGTGACTAAAATTCTCTCAACGATGAGAAATGTTTTTTTTTACACTATTTTGAATGCATTGTAAAAAAATAGAGAACAGGGCACAGCATGATCATAACTTTCAGGAGGAAAGCAGTGCTGTTCACTGCGTTCTGAGGAAGGAAGAGAATCTGAGATAAGAAGGTGACTGGGATGATATCACAGATGCAAAGTTTATCTGCTTCTCTGAGACACCAGTGTCTTGGTGGCTGTTTCGAGAAGTGGGCTGAAACAGTGCAGGCTGTTGAGTATTTCTATTTTGTTGAAGTTTATTATGAAATATTGATCTCTTTCTCTACTCAGCTTTTGCCCTATCTCTGAAGATACCAATTCTTTTATGCCTTGACATTTCTGTTTTGAGTTTCTTCAGACTCAGTGGTAAACAACCAAGAAGAAAGGAAGATTCAGACTTTTAAGTAAGGTCAGGGAATATTCTGTTTGGAATAGGAGAAAATCTTTGCAAGGGAGAGAGGTAGATTGAAGAAGAGTACGTTACTAATTTATTAAAGACAGTAATATCTCTACATTTTACTTTCACTTTCAGCCTGTTCTAAGATAAGATGCATCCCCACCTGTTACCCTTAGACCATGGGCACAAAAAGAGGGAAGCATGACTATGATGTCACAGAGATCTTGTGACTCTGATAACACTCACCACTCATGTAAAGGGTTTCATGGAGATCATGTCTACAGGAATGGTTATTATAAACTAACAATTCTAACTGAATTTGACTACCCTTTTTATGACAGGCATTTTGATAAACTATGTACACACATAATTTATGTATCTTACAGCAATGCAGCCAAGGAAACCATTATTCCTTTTGCCACATGATGAAATTCCTTCTAGAAGAAATCAACAGCAAGTTTCTTATCTCAAAAATAGCAGGCATGGAAGTCAAGTTGTTGGCTTTTTTTTTTTTTTTTTTTTTTTTTTTTTTTTTGGTTGGAGGCTCTCGACTCTCTGCAAATAGGTATCGTGACAATCAATGCTAGAAAGTTACTTAAAGATATCATACCTGGTAAAAAGTTTCAAAGACTTTGTTTTCAATCTGTCACTTTGTCAGTCTCATTTTACCAACCAAAACAATAGCCAAGTATTATTCTCAGCTATCAAATGACAAAGAGCTTATACTAATTTGACCATTGATTTCCTATAAGTGCAGCCAGCATAGTCTGCCTTTCAAATTCTCTTTTAACAGTTAATTTTTATTATTATACTTTGTCACTTGTCTTTAAAGCTTCCTTAACTCTCTTTTAATTAGTACCCTTTTTTATTGTGCAAAGTAAAGCATAAGTGACAATAGCAATCAACATTGATAGCTCTAATACATCTTGGAACAACATTTTTTTTTTCTTTTGCATCCCATCTCAGAAGTCAGTTTTCTTTTTCTTTTCTTTTTTCATTTTCCTTATTTTTCAATTGCTTATTTTTTTAATTTACATTTCAAATGTCATCTTTCCTGGTTTCCAATCCAAAAACCCCCTATCTCATCCCCCTCCCCCTTCTTCTATGAGAGTGTTTCCCCAACCAACCACCCACCCCTTCCAGCCTCCCAACCCTGACATTCCCTTACACTGGGGGTCAGCCTTTGCAGGACCAAAGCTTCTCCTCCCACTGGTGCCCAACAACACCATCCTTTTCTACATATGCAGCTGGAGCCATGGGTCTGTCTATGCATACTCTTTGGATGGTGGTTTAGTCCCTGGAAGCTCTGGTTGGTTGGTATAGTTGTTCTCATGGGGCTGCAAACCACTTCAGCTCCTTCAATCCTTTCTCTAAATCCTCCAATGGGCACCTCTTTCTAGAAGACATTTTTAAAATTTCTATCCAACATGATAGTTTCTGTATTATTGTAATTAGCCATATTAGTCAGATTAAGCAATTCTTCTCCTTTCTGAAGAAATGACGAAGCTTTCTCTCTTGGTGGGATATCAGAACAATGGCATTTTCCTCCTTTTACCTTAGTTTGATCATGCATTCACTGCAATGTAATTAGGAAACTCAAAACTAAAGGAAGAGGAGAGGTGAAAATGGTCCCGAATCTCCTTGACCTGGATATGACACACATCACCTTTATCTTTTAGTCCATCGAATAGAACTGCAATCAGATGACTCTAAATAATCACAAACACAAATGACTGGATATTTAAAAATAGTTTTTTTCTGCTTCCCCTCTCATACTGTCCTGATGATCCCTTTATGTTGTGACAGAGTTTGTTTCATTTGCTGTATTAACAAAATAAAATAGTATAGTATCTGAAACATAGTAGGTACTCTGTATGTAGTTGTTGAGTGAAGAAAAACTCAAGATACATTTCAGGTGGTTCAACAATTTTTTTATGATTATTTCACTGAAAAGTGACCTGTGTGTCTCTTGCAATTTATCCTAATGAAAGATGATAGAACTATGAAAATGATGTGCTTAAGAAACCAACAGTGTTCAATATCTTCTTGGTGCATCATTATGAGATAACAAAAACAGTTTAATCTCAAAGCAGCCATGTAGTAAAGAGCACAGCCAACTATTTGGAGTAGAGGAATGGAATGGGGGAAGAAAGAAAAGACCTAAGTAGGAGGTAGGGTAGAGGGGAAAGAAGAGAGGGAGGTGGGTGGATAGAAATGTGGATAAATTTAACTAATAGCAAAAGTTAACTATAGGCTTTTAAAAATTGTGCTTAATAGATGGAAATGATGTGTAAACAGCATGCTTCTTAGCAATTTACTCCTATTTTTTGTGTTTTGCATCCTCTCTTGAAGTGGAAAATAAGGGGTCCAGAATGAGGACCCCAAGTGACTAGATGTTAAAGAGACCAAAGGCAGAATCATTGTATAGGAGTAATTAAATTTCCTGATGCTTTACCAAGATGTATTCCCATAGAGTTGTTAATGAAACATATGTATGTGTATATATTCCCTCAACTGCCATCTCTTTGAGAAAATAGCTCCCAGGGTTACTGTCTAAATGAATGTTGCCTATTTGAGACTGCCACCTCTCACATCAGGAATGCAGTTTCTCCCCTCGGAATTGTATTTATTTCCATGCATTAGCTCCTTTGCCAATCTGGAAGCTCCTCTAGGAGTGACACCCATGTTTTATTCAGGTTTGTTTCTCTGTGAGGCTTAGCTCTTGGGCCTGACTCCTTTGAACACCCCAAAACAAACATGTCATTTTTCTTTCACTTATTTTCACATCTATGCCCTCTTCTAAGACAGACCTTTGCGAGTCACTTCACAGTTTAAAAGAGAATACATTTAAACTGTGATAGAGAAGTACAGTGAGTGACAAGCCCAACAGCACAAAGGAACAAAGTGAAATAGTTTCTGTAGTAGAACTTGATGCATTTTTCTGTGTAACTTTGAACTTGCATTTGCTTTTATTATTGATAATTTTAAACACACCCTAAAGTAATGTTTCCCTGATTACATTATTACCTATCATTAGACACTGGGCAAAAGGAATCAGACTGTAGAGGTAAATGGAACTCCTTGTATTAAATCTTAAAAGACATGGGTTCTATCCAAATACTACTTTTTCTCATAACAAATACTGTTTGATCATTCTCAGACTAACAGTGAGAACAAATCAACTTATCACTCAACTTTTAAATGTTCTTGACCCCAAAAACAACTTAAACAACAAACCACAAAATAGCCCAAGCAGAGTCGTCTGCCTATGGCATTCAAGAGTGTACTGCAAATTTGCAGAGACACCTGGAAGACTTAAGGCTGCTCTAGCTTGAGAAAGTTTTAAATGAAAATTGCACACGTTTGAGAAAGGTACAAACCACTACGTTTTTATGGGATGGAGAAAGTTTAGGCTTTATGGTTCTTGCAAGTTCCAAATAGTCTGGCTTCAGGTCAGAATGTCTCTGCAAAATTGTGGAAGCTTTAGGACTATGAGATGGCTTTGAATGTAAAGGTGCTATGCAGGTGAGATGCCCACCACACACCCAATAGACAATCATAATAAATATAAACAAATAAATACGGGCCTTGTTTAGATTGGGAATAGAGAATTACTTGGATCCGAGGTCTAATGAACTTTGTGAAACAGCTGCACAAGGGACTCTTCTAAATCACTTGTTGGAATGTAAATGACACAAGTCACTAGGGGTGTAAGTGCAGATATAACCACAGTGAGGTTTGCACATCCATATCTATTGAGGCATTATTCACAAGAGCCAAGTGATGGAGTAAATCTAAATGGTCATCAACATATGAACAGATAGAAAGCAGTATGTATTGTAAAAATGGAATGTGGCTCACTATAATGAAATATTATTTACATGAAAATAGGACCATCAAACGAAATGAAATAAGCCAGACATATTCTCCAATATCTTTACTATTTAGAACTTACATTATATAGTTAGGTTATAGTTATGGATATATGTATCCATAGTTACATACATCAAAGTAGAAGGGAAACTCTGTGAAGAGGAAGGATTAGCAGGACTGGGGAGCAGAACAGAGTGGAGAGTGGCTGAGTGGATACAGTTAAGGCACACGATATAGAAACCAAAATGTCATTTCGAAACCTATCATTTTGAATTGAATAATATAGTGAGTTTTTAATTTGATTTGCTTTTTTTTATAAAATTCCTCATCTCATTTTTCCTGTTCAATTTTCCTTGGTCCTACTCTGAAATATTAAATTGCCATCATGCCCTACATTTTTAGATACATTGTGTCATTTTATACAACAGTTTGTAATTGAGAATTTTGCTAAGGTCCTTTTCAGGGAATTTTATTTGTTCTCTTAACCTTTAGATCTTAAATAATTTAATCTAGAATGTGTACACACAGCCAAAATGTCAATGGAATTGTTTTCCAGGAACCTCAACAGAAATTCTTGACTTATGATGAAAATATGTGTGTAAGGACTCCTGGGTTTAGGGCCAATGACTGTCTTCTTCTGCTCAAACAAAGAAGTGGCTTATTGTATTTGAGGGATTCTGACTTTCTATACCATTGAGCTTATATTCATTAAAATTGTGCTAAATAGTTATACTTAAGACTTTAAGGAAGTATGAAATGTTGCATTCTAAGTCAATAGGATGACATTCAATAAGAGAATGAAGTGAATTAATTCACTTCCAGATATTAGAATATTAGAATATTAGTCAACACTAAATACTGACCTAATAGGCTATAAAGAACTCTAAACCATTTCTATGTGTCTTCAATTAAGCAGTTCCATATAATTCCTAGTACACAAGTTTATGAAACATGTACACACACATGTGTGCATGCACATGCACGGGTGCACACACACGCACGCACACACAGACACACACAGACACACACACACACACACACACACACACACACACACAAAGCCCAGTGGTTTCCAATATTTGATGGAATTAGGGACTTGTAAGGGAGGAGGGGCTCTGTAGGGCAGTGAATATACTCCATCCTCAATTATGATTTAATGGCTGATAAAGTTCATTAAACATTTAACATAAGTCACAGATCATGCAAAGGCATGAAAAGACCTTCACATGGACATGGGCTGTATTGTTTTAGTGGAAGATCATCAAGTGTTAGTAGACTCAACTGATTGATAGGTAAAAGTAATACTGTAGACAGTTGCATATGCATAAAAAAATACATGAGAAGTTTCTCTGTTTTCCTGTCAGTCTAAAATAGCTCAAAACTGAAGTGAGTCTTAAGAACACAGAACACAAAGTCAAAGACGAAGATGGAGCAAGGTTTCATTGCTATGTAGTCAGGGACTGAAAGCAAACTTTTGTCTACGGCCTAAATCTCACTAATCATTCTCCTTCACCGTCTTTGAAACAAATGGGTATCATTTGGTGTGCAAAGATGATATCTTATAATTTTTATAGCTTCTCATTATCAAATCCATCACTTAATAGTTTCTTCTCAGTCTTGTTTCTTGTCTTTACAAATGCAAGTTGTCTATCTCCATATTGAAGCCTTTCTTCCTAGTGCCATGCTTTGTCTCTAACACATACAGGGCATTCCATACTATACTTGTCCAAGGTTCTCTTTAAGGCTGATATTTTATCCAATGTCTCTATGTCTTTATTCTCTGACTGAATTACTTGTTTGTTTACTCACTTAGGCACCTTGCAGGCAATTAACTCTTACCATACACTATTGTGTTTGAAGAGACCATAAAATAAGATTCTTTCTACCTTTCTACACCTTACTATATGCATGTGATACACATGGGTGAACAAGGATGATAGTTTGGACTACTAGAGATGAAACCCACAAAGCCTTTTGTTCTTGTTATGCTTGCTTGGTTTTCTACTACTAGTTTTATAGACAATGTATCTATATGCCAATTTTTAAAAACATGTGACTATGAGAAGGTTACTAGACTATTGGGTTTAAATGATGTCATGAAGTAGAGTCTTCCTACTAAGATAAAAAGAAGTCTATCAGAGTCTCCTAGCTTGTGCAGCTTGGGTGGAACACATTCAGTGCAGTGAAAAAAATCAGATGTAGAAATAATTACTTTCCCAAAGAAGTATATAAAAGAAGAAAGAAGACAGGAAGTATATAAAAGAAGAAAGAAGTATATAAAAGAAGAAAGAAGAAGGTACAGTTGAAATACAATATGCTGAAGAATTTCTAATCAAACTAGAATCTAAAGTGGCTCAATTGGGCACTTCTCAGTGACCCTTGTTACTAAAGAATTTTTATAAGTTAAACATAAGGACAACACACATTCCTTATGGTTTAATTCCTCTAAAGAGGGAGATTGGGGACTATGTCAGGACAGGATTTTATTAATCTTGACAGTAACAGTCTTCCCATGAGGTAGTAGCCTGGTTCTGAAAAATACTTTGGGTATGAAAGACAGGCCACAGTGGGACATTGGATCCCAAAGTGACTGGTTGTTTGTGTTCATTGAAGGAGCCATGCATTTGATAAAATCACAGCAGAGTTCAGGCAAAGAGTGAGTGGGAACTGTCTGGCTGCATGGTGCTATTGAAGGGGGCACGCAAATGCCCAGTTTCAGCAACCCCCCCCTTATTGTGGCAGTAAAGAGGCAGCTTTGAGTTAGGACTACCTAAGATAGTGAAATGATGGAATATGATTCTTAAAGATTAGGGATCTTTTGAGAGACCTATGAAGCTGTCACCTACATTTGGACTCTAAGTATACACCTTGCTAAAAGTTGGTGGTCAGATGCAGGACTTAGAGGGTACATTCTGGAGTCACAGGTAAGAAGAACTACATGGCAACAATGAATTATGTACTTGATGTTCACTGGCTGTATGATAACCATAAGGATGAGAATTACTTGCAGCATTGTTATTTACCTGTTGGAAAAGCTGTTGACATCTTATAAACAGAAGGTTATAAAAGATAATGCAATGAGTGAATCTTCTGTGGGGCCAAGAACGTGCTTCCAGGTATTCTCTGATATGAGGAAACATTGAGTACAACCAGAAGATTGTACTCATTACCACCAAGGGGAAGCCATCTGTATGACTATCGTATCAATGACTACAGTGATAATTTCTCTGTGTGACCCTGGTATAGTAGCCAAGAAAAAGAGAGTGATCATGGAGAGACCCATTTATCCTCACAAGTGGGGTTTAGGTTCAAGGGTCAGCCAGAAGATGATGAGGATCAAGCAGGATCTTCTGAAAAGGCATGGCAAACCCACAGACAACAACCCTGCAACCTGGAAATAGGATTGTGTTGACTATAGTGATTCTGGCAAGAACATGCTTGTTGCTGAAGCCGTACAAGCCCCTCAGGTAGATGCTGAAGCAGTGAAAATCATAAAGTGGAAGAGGGAGAGCGAGAGTGAAAGTGACGAGATGCCGCCAGCAGTTTCCCAGGTGAAGGAGCAGAAGGAGGAGGTGGAGAAGGAGGAGGAGGTGGAGGAGGAGGAAGAGGAGGAGGAGGAGGAAGAGGGAGAGGAGGAAGAGGAGGGGGAGGAGGAAAAGCAAAAAAGTGAGCTAGCAAGAGGGAATGAGCTGGAGATGAGGACAGCAACGCCACCAAAAAGAAAAAGAAGAAGAAAGTAAACGTGATGGAAGAGATATCTGAATATTAAGGTCCCTTCTTGAAGCATTATGTCCAGCTAGGAGGAGAAATGAAAGCCTTATTGAAAAAAAACTTTTTGTTTAGGGAGTAGAAAAGAAGTCCCAAAGAGAGTAGAGTCCTGGTACACTTTGTATGTCACCTGTGAACTCAGTAGTTAGTTAGTGTGGTCATCTCATCCTGTCCTGTCCTGTTTTAAGGAAATGAGAGATAAAAGCAGGTTTTTGCCATCAACCCCTCTGGTTGCTTGAGTGGTGAAGCCACACCCTTAGATACAGCACTGCCCTAGTAACTGTCTGCAGCTGTTTGCTAGTGACCATTTTAGACAATGCCAAAGATAGTCCTTTCCCAGTTTGCCTTTTAAAAATGTTTTTAAAAATTATATCTGCTAAATAAGATGGTATAAAACCTGTGAATAAAAGAAGAATTTGAACCACGTTCACAGGCAAATTCTTCTCTCCAGTGTCCTATGAGGGCTACTCTATTGTGGTATCGGGTATCTGGTATCACTTTGCTGGCCTGGTGGTGTCCACGGTGTTTAGGCTAGTACTCTGCATTGTTGGGTACACCAGGATTTATCCAACTCCATCTGGCTGGGTGTTTGTTGTGAAAGCCAAAGCAATCCTATACCTTCCTGTTTTAATGTTTGTTTTCCTTTGAAGAATGGAATTGTTCATTGCTGGGAGAATGTAATTTGTAGCCTATAAAAAGTATTTTTGTTAGATTTATAAATTGGTAATAATCTTGGACTGGCAGAGCAATCATGAAAACATTTTTATGCAAATCTGGGAATCTTTTTTTTTTTAAAAAAAAGAATCTTATTTTTCTCCCTACTCCCATTTTCTTCTCGTACATGACTTTCCCTACTATCTGTACCTTGTAAAATGCATCTTATGAAGACAAAGCCTACCATCAGCAAAGCCTAGCCATCTTGCCTCACATCCTCAGATCTCTGAGCATCCAGAGCTGTAAGAAATAACTAGCTATTTCTTAATCTAGTCTAATCTAGTGTGTCTGATATTGTTATACCAACCAGTTACGATTAAGATGCATAATGACCCAAAATAAACATGGTAAAATTTTGGAAATATTTATTGTTTGGCTATTGATTTTCATGTGCAGTTGGTACTACAGTTTTAATGAGAGTTTCCTGCATTTCGCAAATGTTATAACTGTTAGAACTTTGAGAAGCCAGTTAAGAGCCTGTGATAGATAATTTTTAAGTATATGTCTACGTTGTCCATACAGAACTGTCTCAGTGACTCAAGGAAAGCAGGTAGTTCCACCATGAAGAAGTATAATAACTTTATTTTTGGCATTTATTTTAGGAAGCACTGCCAATGACTTTTCACAGTTCATTGTCTATTAAGATATCCATTGTTAGCATAAAATGCTGCCACAATCATTATTTTTTTAAATCCTTCTCAGCACAATACTTTAAAACAGTATTTGACTACTTCAAAAATTTTCCCAAGTGAACATGGACTTAAATCCACTTTTCATAAAAGCAGAGATTAGTCATTGTTTCTTGTAATCATACTCAGAATGAGTCAAATAATTCCATCTCCATTTGAAAGAGTCTTTTTCTGCAAGGTTGAAAGTTACCTTAACTTCTTTTCAAATGTCTCAAAAGTAACTCATAGCACAGTGCTTATCTTAGAAGGGAGAATTATCTGTTTTATTAGCTCCCTAGGCTGCTGTTTCATGGAAAATGTCTCACTCCTGACTAATGCGTTACAGTCTATTGTATGACAAGCCCTGGATAAGAGAAACAATGATACTAGTGAAAATACATGAAGGCATCCAATGTGGAGGTTATCATAACTTGCACACATTGAGTATCGGTATTTTGTTAAAAAGCACATTTTAGAAGTTTCCTATTGTCACTCAAATAAGGAAGAAGGACTTAAAGAATGTCAAGCCGCACGTACTTGTCATTGGAGCTCACCACACACATTTATACATAGGTTTAGAATGGAGCACAGACAAAGAGTAGTCCACAAGGCATTCCAGCAGAAGTATAGAGGAAGTCGTGAGGTTGGATAAAGGAACGGCAGTGTTGAAGGCTGATGACAGACTTGGTATTTAAAAGCTCACACCTAAGAAGATGCTTAGGGTTGCAAAGGAGGGAAAATTATCCAGTGTATTAAATGCAGATGCCAGACATCTAGAGAAATAATCAGAAAGTAAGACCTATGAAAATATGACTGATCTGGAAAAATAAATAAAACCTACTCATTTGGTTCTTTTTGGAGGTTCCCTTTCCTTTTCATTACATATTCTTTTAGTCTTTTACCATAATTTTTAGAGAATTAAACAAGTGAAGGTACTGACTAGACTTTGTGGGATAGAGAATTGGCCAAAATCTGGCTTTTGTTCTATGAAACTCATTTTGTCCTTAACTTGCAATATAACATACATTTATTTAGTTAAATATGTTCAATGAGGTTTTTGTGGTCATAACTATTTTCTTTCTCACAGGGAAGATGCATAATTACAGTGAGAATTCAAACGACCACTACAGTCCTCTCATTCAGACTTCTCTAGCTTCTCTAGCTCTCTCTCAGAAGTGCCCGAGTCTCAGTGTTCTGTTTGCTACCGAGGCTACCAGCTTAAATTTTTGCAGCAAGAGCAGGGTGCAGTCTCTGAAGCCTCAGATAAGAACTCTGACTTGCACACGTGTCTCAGCTGATTACTAAGAGGCTAAATCATTCCAATTCATAGTTTAGCATGGATGAATAATAGACTGTGAAGGATTTTTCTGTCCGTATCTTGCGGCTCAACTTGGGATTGTAGTTTCCCTACATAATTAAGGCTATAAATTACTGTTTTATTTTGAGATGAAACATGAACATCTTACAGAAAACTAAAAAAGCAGCTCTGCTAAGGTGCATAAGTCTGTCAGAGTCCTGAACTAAGGAAAATGTGCTGCAGGGTTCAGCATCTTACAAACATTTGTGCAGATTTTAAAGTACAGAGTAAAGCTAGACAGAGATTCTTGTCCAATAACAATACCACCTTCTCCTCTCTTATAAAAGGTGTGTAAAGAATATTATGGTTAGTGTCTGCTAAAGAATTTCCATAAACAAGAATGATTTAGCATCATGGAGACTCCACCTTTTTCTTTTCTTCCTCTTCTTTTTTTTTTTTTTTTTTTTTTCTGTCTAGGAAATGTCTAGAGAAAGAGTGATTGAGTAGATTGTGGAACCACTAGATGGGATGAAGGCAACTTCTAGAAGTATTGCTTGATCAAACAGTGATCACTAATTCACAAACATTTGTTTGGACACTGTAAGAGTAAAAATGTTTGTTGCCATGATAAGAATTAGCTTCACCCTTGCAGACACAATTAAAAGTCAGAATGTCTTACAAAAAGTAGGGAGACATATGGTAACAGCAAATTTGCACCAACATAATAAGACTATTAAAAGATAAGCATGTCTTTAAGATGATTGAATGGAATGCCTTGTAACATTTTTCCCAGGAGCGGAAATTACATTTCCAAAGGAATGAGTGCTTGTGGCAAGATGTTACACTATAAGTAGATGAATGACCAGACACCTCTCCATCTTCATCTGCTTAGAGAATGGCATGTTGTAATCAAGGTTTGGTGTTTCATATGAATACTAATACTAAGCAAACGGCCATCTGAAGTATGTTCAGTGCTTCCAATACATGTCACAAGGCTCTGTTATCCAGAATTGTTAAAGAAGAAAACATTTACTAACTTCATCTCCTCTTATATATTCATAATTTCTCTACCATTCAAAATCAACACAAAATGTTAATATGATACATAGGCAGGATATTTAGTTTCTCAGTTTCAGAAAGAAAGAGCAAGTTGGTGATCTAGCCTCAACCAGATTGGTAAGAACAGAGGAATGGAGAACCAACAGGACACAAAGAGATTAGCTACATAGATAATCTTACGTAGTTGTTCCTTCACTACAACATGGTCATGTCTTGTAATTCCATGGTAAATTAAAAACATATAAAGTAAAAAAAATCTGTTAACATATCTTACCCATGGAGCAAGCATCATGGTTTGGCTATCTTGTTTGCTGCTGTAGAAGGTAAATTATTTTTCCTCTGTGATTACTTAACTGAACAGGACCTGTGACTTATTACCTTTATTCCAACATCTGAGAGGGTGCTACCAGACATCGCTAGTAGTTTTGGAAATTGAAGCAGAGTTTCTAGTGATTGTTTATTGATTTCACCTCACTATGGAATCAGTGACATTGAACCATTATGATATGGGGACCATATCCGGGCTATTAACTACTTCAAAGCTTTGCTACCCCTGAAATACACTGAGAAGTGATTTTTTTTTATTTTATTTGCTATGTGTATCCTTTCAAATTCATGTTTTGAAGCCCCTAAGTGATCACCTTCATTACCTTAAAACGTGCTCATGTTTAGTGATAAGATTATAAAGATGTAATTAAGTTGTACAAAATGCCTGCAGGTTAAGCCCTTCCCCAATGATTAGCATCCTTATAAGGTGAAGGGATTAGGGCACAAACAACATAAACAAGGAAACTATCTGAGCACATGGAAGGGACACCAATATTTAAAAGTTAAGAGCAGCCTACAGAGAGGTGAATACTGTTGACATTCCAGTTTTAGACTTTCTGCTTCCACAATTGTAAGAGAATACATTTCTATCTCTTAAGCCACCCAGTCAAGAAAATACACACTACACGGTCTATTTTAACCCATGCAACTCAATTATTTAAACATCATTGCCCATTTACATAGTGACCTAACTTTTGCTACCCAGATGGCAAATGATTTTAATCATTCCAGTTCTTAAGTGAAATTTAAAATAACAGAAAAGGAATATTTCATTTCTTCATTTATTAGTTCCTTGTATGGTATATATCACAATAAAATATTTTCCATTAATTATGGTTGAACTTTGCTCTCCAAATTTTATCTCATAGTCCAAGCCAGCCCCCAGTGTTGATGGCTTAGGGAGGCTTGAGGTGATTGGATAAACATGTAGAAGCGACAGTCTCCTTTACTCAGGCTACTGATTCCAAAGCTGATCTTAGTCAGAAGCATCCTCACAAATATACTGACCTAATGTCGGAGCACTTCGTATGTTAGTCAAGTTTATTCTAATAAATAAACTTCCTGACTGCTGCTATCATATGAAGAGTCAATTTAGACAAGACAGGCAAGCAGATAGGGCAGGAGGGAAGATCTGGAGAGCATATGTAATTAATGCTTGGAGCTTCCAGAAGTTAGAAATGGGTTGCAGAATAAGTTCTACTTCTTAGCCTTCAGAGAGCACAATTAAAATCATATGTTAGCATACTCTATTCACATGGCCTAACAGGTAATTAAGCTATTCTGTTATGACAAGACAACATAATATTCCAGGGTGAACTTCAACCTTAACTCTGGAGTGTGTAACTGACGCTTGCCTCTTGTCATTTGAGGTTAAGGGAGTCAGGCCAGTAGTTCATTGGCTCCTTCCTTGATCTCTCTTCATATGGTTGATGTTAACTTGTGAGCCCATTCCTTCAATCTACATTTCTCAAGTATCTTGACATACCTTGTTGAATTATATCATAAAGACAATGATAAATACCACTGACCAGACCAGTTGATGACATTTAGGAAGATATCAGACAGTGACCTCACTCAGTCTGTTTCAATAATAATAATAATGATAATAATAATAATAATAATAATAAGCAGCTTACATCTCACCTTTCTAAACTTCCTAACATTCATACCAACACCTCCATGTTAGAAAGCTGTAATTGAATAAAGCCTTGGAAATAATCTTCTTATGCTGTTTAATTTTTTATTTCCCTTTCAAGGATTGCCACTAAAACAGCCATTTTTCTCCCTTGTCTTGCTAATCTGACAATTTCTTCCTGACAGCCTCTCATCAGGGGGATTTATTATCACGCTGCTGCGTTGCTCATTCAGTACAAACATTTCAAGGCTGAAATTAGAAACACTGACAAGAAGTGTGGTCTTTAGTTAATGATTTATGCTTCTGCTTTGGAAAATGAAATGCCTATTACATATATTGTACTGAAGAGTGACTTCCAAACTTTCTGTTGGAGCTCTCAGAAGAAATGCTTTATGATTATTGCTCAATAAAAATGATGCTTTGGCATTTCGATTCTCTTCATCCACCAAAAAAAGAAAAGGCTATAAAAATATATTACAACTATTAATTGTATATGGATAAGAATCTGGCAAGCAGGGGATTTGTCACTAGATCTGTGGTTTGGATGAGAGGACATCTTATGCTATAGATGCCCAAGCTATAAAACCTGATTCTATTGTATTTACATCTGTTGCTGTTTTAATAAAACTATCCAGAAAGGAACTTAAAAAGAAAGGGACTGACATTGAAACCCAAGTACTCGGCAATTGTTTGCTGACATTATTGACTACTGCCCAGTTACTCATCATTGGTCGTAGAAGTGAGGGCAGCGAGATTAAGAAACCTCTTTTCTCCTGATCTAGAACCACCTGTGCCTTGAGGGACAAAGAAGACAGCATAGGTGGAAATGTGTTGAAAAGTATTAAACGTTGAGCAAATAAAAGAGTAATTTGTCAGTGACAGTATCTGTCATTTAGTGCCAAAATGTAGGATAGGCTTTCTTTGGAATATCAAAATAGTTTAAAATTATTTTTAAATAATAGAAATTTATTAACTCCTTTAGAGGTTCAGGTGATATATTTTCCTACCTCATCCTGAAATTCCTCCAAGATCCACCTTCTCCTCATAACTTCCACTGATCTTGAAGTAGTTTCTGGTCTTCTGGGACTTAAAGTCTCTCAGCGCGCTTCTCTTGAGATGTTTCCTGACCTTTGGTGTAGAGGTTGTGTTTGTGTTGTAAATGTATTATTTGAGGGTGTGCACCGCATGAGCAATGGGATTTTACAGTTTTAGCTTAAAGAGCCTTATGTGTTTGCATTGTCATGGGCTAATCGTTCAGTTGCACACGTGCCCAGGTGTGCTACAAATGCCTCCAAGTGTTGTCCACTTTGTTTTGAGCACTTCTTCCCAGCTGATTAACAGGAAAGTATTTTTTTTTCCGGAGCTGGGGACCGAACCCAGGGCAAGTGCTCTACCACTGAGCTAAATCCTTAACCCATGAAAGTATTTTTATTTCTCAAGTACAATATCTTCTTTTTTTTTAAATGTCTGCCCTTAATGTCAATGCTGTTGTTGTTGTTTGTTTCTGACTTCTATGTGATCCTCCAGTAATGTTTTATGATACATTTGAAGCAGAACTCATAGTGGGAAAGCTTGTTTTAAAAAAAAAAAACTTAATGTCTCTAATCTACAAAACTCGAAATTTTATTCAAGAGGGAATCATGAAAATGTGCCTAGTCACATACTAGGCACAGGTGTGACCGGGCATCAGAAATTTGCAATTTGTGCATCCAGATATTAGCAGAAAACACTAATGTGGTTTTTTTTTTTGCCTTTTGATTTCTTTGTTTTTTAATTGAATTATTAAAAATATATTCTCACATTATATCAGATTACTCTTCCTAGTTCCTCCTCACATCCCCTCTCATCAAAATCCACACTTTTCCTTTCTCTCATTAGAAAGGCAGAGGATTCCAAGAGAGATAATAATAAACTATAACAAAATAAAATACAACAATATAAGGCAAAACCTATCATATCACAGTTGGACAAGACAAATGAAAAGAATGAAAACAGCCCAAGAGAAGGCACAAGAATCGGAGACTCACTCATTTGTACACTCACGCATACCATAAAAACAGTGCACTGAAAGCCATGATATTTACATAAGGGACCTGGTGCTGTCCCATGCAGGCCCTGTGCATGCGGGTTCAGCCTCTGTGACTTCATAGCTTTGCTTGCGTTGATTTAAAGGCTTTGCTTTTTGTTGTCCTCCATACCCTCTGTCTTACTCCCTTTCTATACTTTGTGAACCCTGATTGGAGACTTGATTAAGACATCCCACTTCAGGGCTGTGTGTTCCCCGCATTCTCTCTCTCTCTCTCTCTCTCTCTCTCTCTCTCTCTCTCTCTCTCTCTCTCTCTCTCCGTGTTTATAATAAGGAGACCACTAATTGGTTAAAGAGTGACTATATTTGACAATACCTGTTTTCCCTGCTAAAGTTGCCTTAATTTATAGTTCAAAGTAATCATTCTGGTGTTTCAAATGCTAACCAACATAATTGCTTTAATTCCATATTAATTGATCACCCAAGGCACTGCTAAAGAATAATTCTCTCCCAGCCCTATAAATATACATACTTTGACTATCCTAGCTTTGCAACATGCTGACTTCACAATATAGCAAGAGTCAAAATTTGATATAAGCAATGACTTAATACTGTCAGCCTTATGAGAAAATAACCAGGAGCCAATTATCAGGCTAATATACTTTGTGAAAAATCTATATAACTTCCACATTTATTTTAAAAATCGTAAAAGAAAACACCAGTGAGTTAGAATTACATTTCAAGCACTGAAGTTCTACAAAGTATGAATATACATTAATTTGTTCAAGCAGAACCCAGTAAGAATGATAATGTATTTAACACGAGTGATCTTTAGGGGTTAGATAGCATTTATTTGCTAAGATGCTCAGGTGTGAAATTCTTTTTTTTAAAACTATGTAAGAAAGATAATTATGTAGGAATACAGGTGTTAATTAAAACCTCATTTTATATTTTATAGAATCTAAAGTATATAAAAACATCACTCCCTGTTCCATCGTTTATGCCCATGGACAATTTATAGAATAAACTATATTACCAGAATGCTATCAACAATCTCTTTTATTGGACCCTGTTAAAATGGATCCAAACTTCCTAGGTTGTGAGGGGCAGAAATTTATCTGTAGCTTCCACTTGTCCAGTGCAATTTACTTCCTTGGACAGTAAACAAAATAAATATGATTTACTTAGTCACCAAAATACAAATGTCTAGTCTCAGGTCTATTCTCATTAGTTTAAGTATTCTCAGCTTCATCAGCTTTCATGAAACACAGCTATGCATTACTCCCTGCTGAGTGTGCACTGAGCACGATTAACTTTATGGTTTCCAGGACCTTCAAATCAGGGCCATTGAGGATCATATCAGGAAGTTTTGTTTGAAATGGTTTTAAGTGTCTTTCGTGAAACTATAATTTTGTTTAAATTTATTAATAGTACTTTGAATGTTAATTCAGAAATCCTTAGAATACATCCTTGTGGAGACGGGGGAAGAGTGTTGGGGCAGGGGGAAGGAGGTATGGGATATGGAATGCTCAGGGGTTGGACTGGGAGGGGAATAAAATCTGGAGTGTAAAAACAAACAAAGAAACAAATAAATAAATTAAATCCTTAGAATAGGATATATTATTACACACATTATGACACACACACACACGCACATATCATTGGCTATTATTCCACACTCCATGTCTCTTTCATTCTGTTATGAGGTCACAATTGACCATGGTGCTCTTTGTGTATGGTATGATTGATGGAGAACTGAGTGGGACTGATCCTCATTTCCTATCTCCTTGGTGACACTAATGTCTTATGACAACCATCGCTTACCTAGACAATATACAAAGGTTTTGATATCATCATGCAGTTCCACATACCTCTTGCTGAGTTATGACTCATCAATATTCTTTCAAGTCAATATCGATCAGTGTTCCAAGTCATCACCTATTCCAAACGTCCCAACTTCCCATGTAAGGAAAATAAACTGTCCACACTGCCTTCCATGATCTCTGTAATCTCTCTTCTAACCCTTCTGACATTCCTAATCCTCCAATCTCAATTGTCCTTCTGTGAGAATGATCACCAAAGCAGGTTCCACCCACCTCAGAGTGTAAAAACATTTCCTGGTGTAGACTTCAAAGTTTGAGGACATGTAGCTGCGTGGCCTGCTTCTTCATGGTCTTCGGGCCTTATTTTATGAATAACTTTCTCAATGAAGCTATTCTTGACTTCCAGATATGAAGATAATTCTCTCAACACTTTCTATTATACTACATTATTTTACACGTACTAATAGTTGTTGATAACTGATAACATGATAAATGGTTGGTTTTGGTTTATTTTCCTAATGTGTTAAGACCATCAAGAGCCATAATCTTAATGACTTATTTAGAAAATGACACACACACATGTTTGCGAGTGAACGCATGCATGCATATGTACAGCAAAACACCATCAGAGTATTTAAAACAGTTTGTGTCTGCATTGAATTAAACAATGTGTATTTATAGTAGAGAGCCTTGGGACAAGTTGAGCAAGTTTCTATATCTGAAGTTATATATCTAAAACAAAAATCACACTGAAATGGTTCTTTCCTCTGAAGGTAATTATAAAGACTAGGCAACATACTTAATGTAAACTGAATAACTTCTACATTAATGTTTCAAATGTTAAAAATTCACCTTATATTTTTAGCATTTTCATAGGCACATTGAAGATTCATATAAAATCTAAACTAAATAATATTAAAGTTATAACTATAAATAAGCCTCTGCACATGTTCACTGCTGGGAAGTCTCAGTCTTTCATGGTCATCTTTGGGGAGCCAGCTATAGTATCTAATACTGGTCAACATCATTGGTCATAATGAAGAGGCTAGCACCTGCCTGGCAACCGTACCAGCTGAGGCTTGCTTCTTGCCCTTGTCTGATGAGCCAAGAGTTAGGATTGTCTTGCTGTATGCACTTGGCTGGAGTAGAGCAGTCACTGTTTAAACCTTTGTGGTCTTCCTTACCTGCCAGTTTTGGTCCTTTGGCCACAGGTTGCCAAACTTCATTTTAGGTGCACTCGAGTTACTGGGATTCTCCCTAATCTGATATTTGATCTGTGGACCATAGATGGGCTTTCTTCTATAGTACTTTCAGATTCTTCTTAGATTTGATATGTAGCATATAAAGTAGGAAAATGCCTACATATTCCCAGAAGTAGGGAAAAGTGTCCTTTTTGTTTATTTCAGTTTCCTTATTCCGCTTTAATGGAATTTAAGAAAAGGCCCCAAATAACCTCATTCTACTTATGAATGAGTAAGAGACTCAAGTACCCACTCTTACTGTAGCAGTTCATGGTACATAGGAAAGAAATGTTTATATCAAATGTATAGAAATTTGAATGGATGTTTCTCTTACTATGAATAAAATGGCTGCATAAATTAATGGTACCTGGTATATACTATATCAAGATAATTAAGACATTGTGTGCTCAGTTTACCTCAACTGTACATTTCTTTACATTTCATGAGGACATGTCAACTTTCCATGAGATATTTCCAATGTTTGACAGGACGATGAGTTTTGATTTTTGTAATATTTGGCTGTCTTTGTACCACTTAAAATTTCTAGGTATTTTCCACAACATTTCCCCAAGTTACGCCTGATGTTTGGCTGTGGGAACTGCATCTGTTTCCGTGATCTGCTAGGTGAATCCTCTCAGAAGACGGTAATGCTAGGTTCCTGTTGTGTTTTGGACCCCAGACAAGGGATTGAAGTACATGTCAAGGCAGAACTGGCCTTCAGGTTCTCCCAGTATCCTTACTCCTACCTGGTATGTCAAGCAAGCCCCCTACTTGGAACTTTTCAGCCCAGGGGTTGGGCTGTCTTTCCCCTAGGACTCTTCCCTTTATAATTAGGACATTTTAGTTTCTCTTTCTGCTTCCCCCTTTGCCTGTTTTCTAGGTGCACTCACTTTCTCTCTCTTACTCTTTCTTCTCCCTTCAGTCTCCTTTCCCATGGCGACTTCCCTAGCATCCTTCACTTGAGCAAGTGAACTTGCCCAGCTGATATATATATATATATATATATATATATATATATATATATATATATGCTTGAATCAGTTCGTTTCACTAGCAGAGAAAGAATTTGTCAACTCCTGTCTGGAAGTATGAGAATGTCATTAATATTGACAGGGGGTGGGGTATGCTCTCTCTCATGACATTGGTCTCAATTTGGGCAAGTTGTTTAACTATTCTGTTCCCTTTGTATCCCTGAATATCCTGTAGTCAGGACAAATGGATCAGGGAGGAAGGATTAAAGGAACCATAGGGGTTAAGGACACCACAAAAAATGTTTGTAAAAGTAAATAAGAGAAAAGTTATACCATGTACATAATTCATCCAAATAAACACTGCATAAATGTACATTTAAAGAAAAAGACTCAGAGAAACATAACAGTGAGCTGTGAAGAAAGCTAGTTAGTGAAGCGCTTGGCTGTGTGCCCTAGAAAATGGGTTAATACTCAGAACGTGAGGTAGCAGAAAAGTCAGGTGTCCTGGCAGCTGCTTGTAATCTCAGCATTGAAGAGAAGACAGGTGGATTGCTGGAGCTCTCTGGCCAACCTGACCTAATCAGAGAGTTTCAACCAGTGAGTAAACCTTATGGAAAACCGAGTGAACCCATTGATTTGAAATAAATGCTACTGTGCTATTGGAACAGCCTAAGAAGTAGCACAGTAACATCATTGCTGTGTTCAATGCCCTCCAGGGAAAAGCTCTAAGGTATTATTATGTAGTATTAAGTAAATTGTTTTAATTTTAGAAAATTATAGGCATTAATTTCCAAATCTGTGGAACAATGATGACAGCGTCTACTATGACCAGAGCTCCTTACTGTAAGGAGTAAGAAGTTAGTGTGTGTGCCAGCATTTCATAAAACATTGAGCTGCTTTTCTTAATGGATTTGCTGGTTTTGATTCTTATATTTATACATGTTTGCATGCATGGGGGTGTGCATGTGCTTGGTGTGTGTGTGTGTGTGTGTGTGTGTGTGTGTGTGTGTGTGTTTGTGTGTAGGTCAGATGTTGGGCAGAGGTTTTCCTTAGTAACTACTTTACTTTTCAAGACAGGCGACCACATTTGGCTAGACTCAGAGAGTGAAGAACTCCAGAAACCTTCTGTTCCTGCTTCCCTGTGCTAGGATTATAAACATACGCCCTGCCTTGTTTTTCCATTGCTGCTGAAGAGCAAGCCAAGCACGCAGATTTGTGTATCAAGAACCTTACTGCACCAACTCTTCAGTCTTGGTTATTTAATGTAAACATAGCTGGTATCCTTAGCACAGTCCTTACTCTCATAGTTAAGAACATCCTCTCTTTTCCCACCAAATGAGAAACAATAGAACAAGAAAAGTGTCTAAAGTAGGAAATATATGTAATCACAAATATAAGCAAGGGAAATATCATAAATTGGACACATTAAGGAAATGACATAACTGGAGTATTCCGAGCAGCACACGGCTGACGGCAAGCCTGTTGAACATAGGTTGCATTTATGTTTACCTAGCACAAAGGAGCAAACTAACCAATCTGATATAGCAGTTCGGTCACTCTTTACATCCCGTGATAGAATTTCAAAGGAACAGGAAGAAAAACTAAAGTAGTCATAGATCTTGGTGTGAAAGTTTTATAATTATATTTAATATTCTATGTGTTTTAGATACTTGGCATGAAAAAAAAAAAAAAGAACAGAAAAGGTCAGGTTTTGCTTTTAATTTCATCGCAACAGTAAACATCTGTTCCTACCAGGCCATTTTCCCCAAACATACCCAATGCCTGTTGTTTTCCTAATTCCCTTCATTGCCTCCTACCCAGTGTGCAGCATCTCCCAATATCCTTGCCTCCCCCACGAACACGCTCTGACAATCCCAGCCTACTCTGTTCTTGTTCTCTGATATCACATGGCCCTTGTTGCCTCTGTCACAAAATTAGGCATTTAATTACATATTGCCTTGAATTGCTTTCTAGTTTTGGCTACCTTCTTTTCCATACTAGGTTATGAGTCCTCAGAAAAGACCCAGTTTTCAGGGCTTTCTATGTCTTTGTAGAAAAGATAGGGTCATAATTATATTCAGAGGAAAGAAAACCAAATTCCTACATGACTTTTCTGGGCTCATCATAACTTTTAAAAGAAGGATATTGAAGAAAGCTAGAGACCGTGAGCACCAGAAATTCCCAGATGAATTACTCCAAAATACATCATGCAATGCACCTGGGCTCTGACAGCTACAAAGGAATCCTGCTGGCAGAGTGAAGAGGAGAGGCAAATTAAAAGTCTATCCTTAATAGCAACCACAGGCTTAGAATTTAGAGTTTCCCATCGCCATCTATTAAGTAGGTTAGTTAAAATAGATTAGAGTTTTAGTAAAGTGCTTACTTAAGTTACAGTTACTCTAGCCATTTGATTTTTCCTATCCTCAGTAAAGGAATTGAAATGACTATTCATTCTGCAGGTGCTTGGCTTTACTAATGTGAGTCTCTATCCTAAAGGGTTCATTCTGGAGGTTATATCTTTACTGCAAGTATAGGTGGACCCACGCAAGTCTATGAAAAGTTTCTGTTTAGGAATTATATAAATCCCTTAAAAAAACTGTTTAAAAGTAAACACATTTGGGAAAGTTTACTTAGGCCCACAAACTTGCCTGCCATCTACTTCAGCCTTTTGGCTTTTAGGTAGAGACTTTGATCATCACAAATAAACAGCTTGTTTTCACAAATTTCTTTACATAAGTTTATTTACTAATTCGTGATCTCATTGCATAGTTTTCACTCAACTATCTGTGAGGGTTGGAATAAACTCCTCAAAACATTCCTCACATTTCACTATTTAAGTGTCAAAGTCAAGCTCTGAATAAGGTCCTCACTAGTCATGTGCATTAGCAAATCCAAAAGCTTCTAAGGGCCTGTCTTAGTTAGGGTTTTACTGCTGTGAACGGACACCATGACCAAGGCAACTCTTACAAAAATAAACCATTTAGTTGGGGCTGGCATACAAGGTCAGAGATTCAGTCCAGTATCATTAAGGCAGGAATGTAACAGTGTCCAAGCAGGCAAGATGCAGGAGGAATTGAGGACTCTACATCTTCTTCTGAAGACGGCTAGTGGAAGACTGACTTCCAGGTGCTAGGGGTAGGACCTTAAAGCCCACGCCCATAATGACACACCTACTCCAATAAGGTTACACCTACTTCAAGAAGGAAGTGGTCTCCTAATAATGCCACTCCCTGGGCCAAGCATATACAAGCATCCAAGCATCACAGGACCCTAATTTTCTGCTGGATTAATGGACAGAGCAACCTGTTTCTCAGAGTTTCTGAAAGAATGAATTAGTATATATAATGAATATACAGACCATACTTCAGAAAAACAAATAAGATTATGGGGTACAAATTCAAAATTAGAAAGTAATTTTGTTTTATTGTATAATATTCCTCTATATTATAATTATCACCATTATGAAGCTCATATTTTAAGGAAGGCACACTTATTATTTGAAATGTAATAGAGTTTTAAGTAGCTGTAGCTGATATTAACACAAAGGAACATACTTCACAAGTCTTAGGTACCACAAGTGTCCCTATAAGAGAGGAGTCACAAAATTCACTGGTGAATCCTTAAAGGTTTATTGAATGAGTTAAGTGTTTTGATACATTTCAAACCTCTTATCCATGTGGCTTAACACTAAACATTGCTGATGCATATTGTTGTGTCTGTGATCATGTCAACTCCAACCAATTTTTTCATAAAGCTGTTTGAAAATCCTTTTGCTGCCTTTCTGAACAATGACTCTATTCTGTAGAACTACTAGAAATGTTATCTGTATGACTTATCTGTATTTTATACTTTAGTTTTTTAACTCATCTCTAATATATTACATCCCAACCACAGTCCCCTACTCTCTCCCAGATCCATTCTCCAATATCTCCCCTTTGAAATGAGCTGGCCTCCCAGCAGAATCAACCAAATAGGGCATAACAAGCCCCAATAAGACCAGGTACATACCATCACATCAAAGCTGGACAAGGCAACCCAGTTGGATGAATAGGGTCTCATGAGTAGGCAAAAGAGTCATGGACAAGCCTACTCCCACTGTTAGGATTTCCATAAGAATATCAAGCCATAACATATATACAAAGACCTAGCTCAGATCCCTAAAGACTCTCTGATCTCTGTGCGTTCTCATGTGTCCACATCAGTTATTTCTATGGGCTGTGTTTCCTCGCATGTCCCTGACTCCTCTGGTTTGTCTGTGGTATTCTGTGTCTTCTCCTATAAGTTGATTGATGAAATCTCTCTGGTTTCTTTTAAGACAATTCTGCTATGATCTAGGCCCTAGGCCCAGCACACTCTGCAAGGAGGACAAACTGAAGGTTGAATGTTTTGTCACTGGGTTAGTTTCCCAAGTCCTTCACTGAGGCCTTGCATGGTTACAGAAGATGGTGGTTCAAGCCCTGTGTCTCTTATTATTTGGAGTCTTTGCTAGGGTTTCTCCTGTGGATTGATGGTATTTCCATTGCACTAGGTTTCCACCTTGTCCCCAAACTTCCCCAATTCCAGTTGTTTGTAACTTTGTTTTTATATAATAACTTTGGGTATAGTAACTCTTAGAACACAAGCTATGGCAAGGAGTTATCTGAATGTGTCTGACTGTTTATTTTTATCTCTATTAATTAGGCCCTTCCCATATAGTCTGGGTCAATGTTTTATCTAGCGCTAATTGCTCGATAAACACATTTTTCTTGTGCTAATGTTGTATTCAACTTTCACTAATTTCCTGAAACACACTAAATCACCCTCCATTCAGTCAAGCAACTAGAGTCAATCAAACCCTAAAAGACAGCCATTTCATTTGCAGCACAGCTTCTCTACAAGCATTTAGTGGAATTCAGCTTCTTTCTACTTGCTTTCTGGCATTCAATACAAATTTAAATCTCGTGTCAGGTACAGTCTGCCTTTTAGATCACCAGATGATAATTTTTCACACCGTCAACTCTGAAGGTTATCTCTGATTAAAAACATGGTGCACTGTAGGGAATAAATCTCGATGCTGCGTACACAGAAAAATACAGCTAGCATTTCTGATATTCTGAATTGCCCAGTTATGTTATGGTATGTGATTGTAAAGGGTTGGCTTTACAAATAGGTCTTCTCTGATAAGATCCAGTTAATTACTCCTTCACAAATGGAATAGAGATAAAAATTAAACGTAATTTACATAAAATTCAGTGTTTTACATCTTAATATTAATATACTAATTAGGGGTCTGGTTTTTCTTTTGTATACACTAGTTAGTCACAAACTATTATTGTTGTGAGATCATTAGCTCATGGCATAATGAATGAAAACCAATTAAGGCCAAATTTCATTAAGTTATATTTTGAAAATAATCTCCAAATAGTCCCCAAGTTTTTGTTTGTTTGTTTGTTGAGAATTATAGAAGTTGATCATTGTCAAAGAGGGAGAACTAAATCTTCCAAATAACATGATCCCTTTGTGTTTGTTCTAAGACGGAAACAATCTGCTTTTAATCTTTCTTATGAAAATTTGTATACACTGAGTGAGTCACAATTTAGTTAAGCAGATCTCTGAATCTTGAGAGAGTCATTAAGAAATCTACACACAAATAGAATCACACATGGCTTGTACATTAAGATATTGCACATAGTTATTCAAAGGACTGCTGATTTTGCAATCTTCAAAGCTCAGTGTCAACTGAAAAGATCATTCATTTCTGATGTTGTTAATTCTACGTTTGAAGACTTATTCTCTGTTGAAAAGGCAGATTGATCTTGAAATACAGGTCTATGGCTCCATTCTCTTTAGTGGATCTGCATTGGTCAGACCAATGAAGACATTCACTTTCTGAGATTTGTTTAGCTTTTGGCATGAGGGATTTCTTTTTAATTTCTCTTTTGCTGTGTCAGATATAACTTTAGTGATTTTTTCTCATGCTGATGTTTTAAGTATTTAAAGAAAAACAAGACAAACACACGAGAGTCTCCTAAGACTCCACAAGTTCCATTTGAAAATGCATTAGGCAAACACTCCCGTTTCCCCTGGATGCTGTCATTAGGGTACTCAAGCAAAGAAAGCAGCTAGGAGTAAAAGTACCACAGAGACTTTCCAGAAAGACTCTGACGCAACCTTTGTTTCATATTTTAAAAAGATATATGATACCAAATGAGCCCTCATTAAGAGAGCATTTTATTGATTATAAGCTATGATGTCAAGCGCTCTAATGTAAAACCAACAACTTGCTCTAGTTCAGCCAAATAGCAGGCATCTGTCTCAGAGTAGACTCACTTCCTCTTTTCTAAGATGCTCAAGGATTTACTATGTCTGGGGCAGGAGGCAGAAGTAGTAAAGACACAGAGGGGAAAGAAGATGATTGCATACAGGCATTATCAGAAATTATGAACAGTGGGTAAGCCTGTATCACTAATGCAGTTAGAGGCAAGGGTGGCCCTAAATCTGGTCTTTGTAAGGAGAATTTGTTCATAGTAGCCATCTGTGTTAACTGAAGAACTCTGAGGGTAGTGACTGTGGAGAACTACTGCAGGCTACACTTGACATTAGGCAGTGCCCACATGTGCACGCGCGTGCGTGCGTGCGTGTGTGTGTGTGTGTGTGTGTGTGTTTGTCTTTATAAAGCATATCATATTAAAGTTATTCAAGTGGTATAGGTGTTGATTTTGTTGGCTCCATAGTCTATCATTATTCCACTTTCTATGGCTTTTTTTTTACATTCATCTCTATTTTTCTCTTTTCCCTATTTTAGAAATAAAACATATATTGAGAGTGTTCTTAAACTAATCATTATTGAAGAGTTATGGTTTGATTTGCCTATCTTTCTATTTTACTTTCACACATGTCCCAAACTAGAAGTATAATTAGATTTTCCTCTGGTAATCTACTGAACTGAGTTTCAAAACATACCCAGGGCTTACTTCCCAGAAGCTATACCAATGATCACCTTATTCAGAGGGAGGGTCTCTGAATCTGAAGTGAGACCACGTGATCAAGCAGTTACCCTGCATTACCCAGGTGGAACCTGGAGGCGGTCATGTGTTTTATATATAACAATGGAGGCAGAAGATGGATGGTGCTGAGGGTCTACTAAACAAAACAAAACCAAAAACTCAAAGCAGCCATTAGCTGGACTGTCTCCCCACAGTTTTGCAAGAAAATGTGACCTTGCTGGCACTTTAATCACAGCCTTCCAACTTCAGTAGCTTTGAGAGAATTAATTTCTGTTGTTTTAAGAGAGCATATCTGTAGTAATTTGTTCCAATGACCACAGGAAACTAATGCAACTCCTTTCTTTAACGCTCTGAAATTGGTAGCAAGGGAAATTACAGTGTAGCAGTGTTCCAGTTCACCTCTAGCTTTGTAAAATTAGAGGAAATACAGATTAAACTGTGGGAAATATGAGGGCATTTTATTTTTGCACGAGCTGCAAAGCTCTGGAGAATCATGCAGTCTATCATCATCCTTCTTCTTGCCTCCCAAGATAATCTTCTGATTGCTGGAATACAGTCCACAATCAATAAGATATTTTGCGAGCAAGTCAGCCTGACTTTACAATGCCTGTCGCAAGACTTGGTCATTTTAGGGAAAAAATAAAAGGACATGCATCTCTAGAGAGGGGTTAGAATTCATACCCGGATTGTCAGTTCCTTTCTAATTGTAGTTCTGATGGTACTTCAGCTCTCTACCTGTGCATTCTACCTAGACATCCTTTCTGCAAGTTGCAGAAAAATGTTGATGGTGCATGCAGTGGAATGTTCAGATCTTTCACAGTGTTATCATCAAATATGAACTCATATGAACAGTTTTAATACATTAAACTGGATCTCTTTAGATTTGCCCTCAGATAGAAAGGCAAGAGTCATACTAAGGCCATGGATGAATCCATAGGCAGGATTCAGGATGTAGACAACATGTTCCACAGCAGTTGGAGTTGGAAGACACCATACTAGGCCATGGATCAGGTTAGATGACTCTGAGCTTTCACATCATGAGTACTAACCTATCAGAGGTATCACTTCAGCTACATTGAGTTTATGCCCACTACTACTGATTAATTGGCACAGGGACCAGCAATATCACATGAATTCTTTCCCTCTCTTCTTTCAACCTCCACTATGCCGCTTCATTCCAGGCTCCAATTTGGATCCTTGGGGCATGCCTATCCTCCCAGCACTTGGGAGGCAAAGGCAGATAGAGCAGTAGTTCAAGGTTATCCACAGCAACACAGTGAGTAAAAGTCTAGCCTAGGCTATGGGAAACACAATATTGAAGTTAACAGAACCATGTAGATGCCTTTCCCTGAATTACAGAAATGTCTTTTCAGACACACCTTTTTCTATAGAATTGTTTCCCATAATTCATTTTCAATATACACGTATGTGATCTCTAACACTAATAAAGGATTTCATTATTGAGTTCACAAAAAATGAACATATATAAATTTGAACTTATTAGCATTTTGTTATGATATATGATTAAATGGAGAATATATTTATATAATAACCATATAATATTAAAATATATTGGATTTTATTATATAATATTCTTATTATATACATTTAGAGCATCTTTTTTTTTTCTTTTCTTTTTTTTGGAGCTGGGGACCGAACCCAAGACCTTGTGCTTGCTAGGCAAGCGCCCTACCACTGAACTAAATCCTCAACCCTCATTCAGACCATCTTTAATAAATACTTATGCATCATATTATAATGTAAAGTGTTCTCAACTGAAGCTTCATTATCATGAACTAAACCAAAATATCCTCAAAAATCTATCAAGCCTAAAGCCATTTGGTAGTCTTGGAGATGGTATTTTTGAGAGGTAGATGAATAATAATGGAAGTAATGGTTTGAATATGTCCTAGAAGTTTATATAGGACTTTAATTCTCAAAGTATAAAATAATTGTTTTAAAAGGTGAGGTCAAGTATAGCTTAGTAGAATAGGCCTTATTACGTATAGGAAATGCCCTAGGTTCTATAGCAAGCACTACTTGAATGAATGAATGAATGAATGAATGAATAATGAATAAGAATAAATAACTCCCAGACCCTGTGGGAGAGAGACCTCACCGCCTGGTCAGGTGGGCACTCCTGAGACTGCAGAGCGGAAGAGACCACCAACACTGCCCACCACTGCCCACATCCCTGGCCCAAGAGGAAACTGTATAAGGCCTCTGGGCTCCCGTGGGGGAGGGCCCAGGAGCGGCAGGACCCCTGCCTGAGACACCGCCGGAACCTGAAGGAAACAGACCGGATAAACAGTTCTCTGCACCCAAATCCTGTGGGAGGGAGAGCTAAACCTTCAGAGAGGCAGACAAGCCTGGGAAACCAGAAGAGACTGCACTCTGCACACACATCTCGGACGCCAGAGGAAAACACCAAACGCCATCTGGAACCCTGGTGCACTGAAGCTCCCGGAAAGGGCGGCGCAGATCTTCCTGGTTGCTGCCGCCGCAGAGAGCTCGTGGGCAGCACCCCTCGAGCGAACTTGAGCCTCGGGACCACAGGTAAGACCAACTTATCTGCTGCAAGTGACCTGCCTGGTGAACTCAAGACACAGGCCCACAGGAACAGCTGAAGACCTGTAGAGAGGAAAAACTACACGCCCGAAAGCAGAACACTCTGTCCCCATAACTGACTGAAAGAAAAGAGGAAAACAGGTCTACAGCACTCCTGACACACAGGCTTATAGGACAGTCTAGCCACTGTCAGAAATAGCAGAACAAAGTAACACTAGAGATAATCTGATGGCGAGAGACAAGCTCAGGAAACCAAGCAACAGAAACCAAGACTACATGGCACCATCGGAGCCCAATTCTCCCACCAAAACAAACATGGAATATCCAAACACACCAGAAAAGCAAGATCTAGTTTCAAAATCATATTTGACCATGATGCTGGAGGACTTCAAGAAAGACGTGAAGAACTCCCTTAGAGAAACACAGGAACACATTAATAAATAAGTAGAAGCCTACAGAGAGGAATCGCAAAAATGCCTGAAAGAATTCCAGGAAAACATAAATAAACAAGTAGAAGCCCATAGAGAGAGACACAAAAATCCCTGAAAGAATTCCAGGAAAACACAATCAAACAGTTGAAGGAATTAAAATGGAAATAGAAGCAATCAAGAAAGAACACATGAAACAACCCTGGATATAGAAAACCAAAAGAAGAGACAAGGAGCTGTAGATACAAGCTTCACCAACAGAATACAAAGAGATGGAAGAGAGAATCTCAGGAGCAGAAGATTCCATAGAAATCATTGACTCAACTGTCAAAGATAATGTAAACGGAAAAAGCTACTGGTCCAAAACATACAGGAAATCCAGGACTCAATGAGAAGATCAAACCTAAGGATAATAGGTATAGAAGAGAGTGAAGACTCCCAGCTCAAAAGGACCAGTAAATATCTTCAACAAAATCATAGAAGAAAACTTCCCTAACCTAAAAAAAAGAGATACTCATAGGCATACAATAAGCCTACAGAACTCCAAATAGATTGGACCAGAAAAGAAACACCTCCCGTCACATAATAGTCAAAACACCAAACGCACAAAATAAAGAAAGAAAATTAAAAGCAGTAAGGGAAAACGGTCAAGTAACATATAAAGGCAGACCTATCAGAATCACACCAGACTTTTCGCCAGAAACTATGAAGGCCAGAAGATCCTGGACTGATGTCATACAGACCCTAAGAGAACACAAATGCCAGTCCAGGTTACTGTATCCTGCAAAACTCTCAATTAATATAGATGGAGAAACCAAGATATTCCATGACAAAACCAAATTTACACAATATCTTTCTACAAATCCAGCACTACAAAGGATAATAAATGGTAAAGCCCAACATAAGGAGGCAAGCTATACCCTAGAAGAGGCAAGAAACTAATCATCTTGGCAACAAAACAAAGAGAAGAAAAGCACACAAACATAACCTCACATCCAAATATGAATATAACAGGAAGCAATCATCACTATTCCTTAATATCTCTCAACATCAATGGCCTCAACTCTCCAATAAAAAGACATAGATTAACAAACTGGATACGCAACGAGGACCCTGCATTCTGCTGCCTACAGGAAACACACCTCAGAGACAAAGACAGATACTACCTCAGAGTGAAAGGCTGGAAAACAACTTTCCAAGCAAATGGTCGGAAGAAGCAAGCTGGAGTAGCCATTCTAATATCAAATAAAATCAATTTTTCAACTAAAAGTCATCAAAAAGATAAGGAAGGACACTTCATATTCATCAAAGGAAAAATCCACCAAGATGAACTCTCAATCCTAAATATCTATGCCCCAAATACAAGGGCACCTACATACGTAAAAGGAACCTTACTAAAGCTTAAAACACACATTGCACCTCACACAATAATAGTAGGAGATTTCAACACACCACTCTCATCAATGGACAGATCATGGAAACAGAAATTAAACAGAGACGTAAACAGACTAAGAGAAGTCATGAGCCAAATGGACTTAACGGATATTTATAGAACGTTCTACCCTAATACAAAAGGATATACCTTCTTCTCAGCTCCTCATGGTACTTTCTCCAAAATTGACCATATAATTGGTCAAAAAACGGGCCTCCACAGGTACAGAAAGATAGAAATAATCCCATGCGTGCTATCGGACCACCACGGCCTAAAGCTGGTCTTCAATAACAATAAGGAAGAATGCCCCATATATCGTGGAAATTGAACAATGCTCTACTCAATGATAACCTGGTCAAGGAAGAAATAAAAAAAAAATTAAAAACTTTTGGGAATTTAATGAAAATGAAATTACAACATACCCAAACTTATGGGACACAATGAAAGCTGTGCTAAGAGGAAACTCATAGCGCTGAGTGCCTGCAGAAAGAAACAGGAAAAGAGCATATGTCAGCAGCTTGACAGCACACCTAAAAGCTCTAGAACAAAAAGAAGCAAATACACCCAGGAGGAGTAGAAGGCAGGAAATAATCAAACTCAGAGCTGAAATCAACCAACTAGTAAAACAAAAAGGACCATAGAAAGAATCAACAGAACCAAAAAGTTGGTTCTTTGAGAAAATCAACAAGATAGATAAACCCTTAGCCAGACTAACAAGAGGACACAGAGAGTATATCCAAATTAACAAAATCAGAAATGAAAAGGGAGACATAACTACAGATTCAGAGGAAATTAAAAAAATCATCAGATCTTACTATAAAAGCCTATATTCAACAAAACTTGAAAATCTGCAGGAAATGGACAATTTCCTAGACAGATACCAGGTACCGAAGTTCAATCAGGAACAGATAAACCAGTTAAACAACCCCATAACTCCTAAGGAAATAGAAGCAGTCATTAAAGGTCTCCCAACCAAAAAGAGCCCAGGTCCAGACAGGTTTAGTGCAGAATTCTATCAGACCTTCATAGAAGACCTCATACCAATATTATCCAAACTATTCCACAAAATTGAAACAGATGGAGCATTACCGAATTCCTTCTGTGAAGCCACAATTACTCTTATACCTAAACCACACAAAGACCCAACAAAGAAAGAGAACTTCAGACCAATTTCCTTTATGAACATGTTTAAAAATACTCAACAAAATTCTGGCAAACCGAATCCAAGAGCACATCAAAACAATCATCCACCATGATCAAGTAGGCTTCATCCCAGGCATGCAGGGATGGTTTAATATACGGAAAACCATCAACGTGATTCATTATATAAACAAACTGAAAGAACAAAACCACATGATCATTTCATTAGATGCTGAAAGCATTTGACAAAATTCAACACCCTTCATGATAAAAGTCCTGGAAAGAATAGGAATTCAAGGCCCATACTAAACATAGTAAAAGCCATATAGAGAAAACTAGTAGCTAATATTAAAATAAATGGAGAGAAACTTGAAGCAATCCCACTAAAATCAGGGACTGACAAGGCTGCCAACTCTCTCCCTACTTATTCAATATAGTTCTTGAAGTTCTAGCCAGAGCAATCAGACAACAAAAGGAGGTCAAGGGGATACAGATCGGAAAAGATGAAGTCAAAATATCACTATTTGCAGATGATATGATAGTATATTTAAGTGATCCCAAAAGTTCCACCAGAGAACTACTAAAGCTGATAAACAACTTCAGCAAAGTGGCTGGGTATAAAATTAACTCAAATAAATCAGTAGCCTTCCTCTACACAAAAGAGAAACAAGCCGAGAAAGAAATTAGGGAAACGACACCCTTCAGAATAGACCCAAATAATATAAAGTACCTCGGTGTGACTTTAACCAAGCAAGTAAAAGATCTGTACAATAAGAACTTCAAGACTCTGAAGAAAGAAATTGAAGAAGACCTCAGAAGATGGAAAGATCTCCCATGCTCATGGATTGGCAGGATTAATATAGTAAAAATGGCCATTTTACCAAAAGCGATCTACAGATTCAATACAATCCCCATCAAAATACCAATCCAATTCTTCAAAGAGTTAGACAGAACAATTTGCAAATTCATCTGGAATAACAAAAAACCCAGGATAGCTAAAAACTATCCTCAACAATAAAAGGACTTCAGGGGAAATCCCTATCCCTGAACTCAAGCAGTATTACAGAGCAATGGTGATAAAAACTGCATGGTATTGGTACAGAGACAGACAGATAGACCAATGGAACAGAATTGAAGACCCAGAAATGAACCCACACCCCTATGGTCACTTGATTTTTGACAAAGGAGCCAAAACCATCCAATGGAAAAAAGATAGCATTTTCAGCAAATGGTGCTGGTTCAACTGGAGGTCAACATGTAGAAGAATACAGATCGATCCATGCTTATCACTCTGTACAAAGCTTAAGTCCAAGTGGATCAAGGACATCCACATCAAACCAGACACCTCAAACTAATAGAAGAAAAACTAGGGAAGCATCTGGAACACATGGGCACTGGAAAAAATTTCCTGAACAAAACACCAATGGCTTATGCTCTAAGATCAAGAATCGACAAATGGGATCTCATAAACTACAAACCTTCTGTAAGGCAAAGGACACTGTGGTTAGGACAAAAGCGGCAACCAACAGATTGGGAAAAGATCTTTACCAATCCTACAACAGATAGAGGCCTTATATCCAAAATATACAAAGATCTGAAAAAAGTTAGACCGTAGGGGACAAATAACCCTATTAAAAATGGGGTTCAGAGCTAAAACAAAAATTCACAGCTGAGGAATGCCGAATGGCTGAGAAACACCTAAAGAAATGTTCAACATCTTTAGTCATAAAGGAAATGCAAATCAAAACAACCCTGAGATTTCACCTCACACCAGTGAGAATGGCCAAGATCAAAAACTCAGGTGACAGCAAATGCTGGCGAGGATACGGAGAAAGAGGAACACTCCTCCATTGTTGGTGGGGTTGCAGACTGGTACAACCATTCTGGAAATCAGTCTGGAGGTTCCTCAGAAAATTGGACATTGAACTGCCTGAGAATCCAGCTATACCTCTCTTGGGCATATGGCCAAAAGATGCCCCAACATATAAAAAAGACACGTGCTCCACTATGTTCATCGCAGCCTTATTTATAATAGCCAGAAGCTGGAAAGAACCCAGATGCCCTTCAACAGAGGAATGGATACAGAAAATGTGGTACATCTACACAATGGAATATTACTCAGCTATCAAAAACAACGACTTTATGAAATTCGTAGGCAAATGGTTTGAACTGGAAAATATCATCCTGAGTGAGCTAACCCAATCACAGAAAGACATACATGGTATGCACTCATTGATAAAGTGGCGAATTAGCCCAAATGCTTGAATTACCCTAGATGCCTAGAACAAATGAAACTCAAGACGGATGATCAAAATGTGAATGCTTCACTCCTTCTTTAAAAAAGGGGAACAAGAATACCCTTGGCAGGGAAAGAGAGGCAAAGATTAAAACAGAGACTGAAGGAACACCCATTCAGAGCCTGCCCCACATGTGGCCCATACATATACAGCCACCCAATTAGACAAGATGGATGAAGCAAAGAAGTGCAGACCGACAGGAGCGGATGTAGATCGCTCCTGAGAGACACAGCCAGAATACAGCAAATACAGAGGCGAATGCCAGCAGCAAACCACTGAACTGAGAATAGGACCCCGTTGAAGGAATCAGAGAAAGAACTGGAAGAGCTTGAAGGGCTCGAGACCCCATATGTACAACAATGCCAAACAACCAGAGCTTCAGGGACTAAGCCACTACCAAAGACTATACATGGACTGACCCTGGACTCTGACCTCATAGGTAGCAATGAATATCCTAGTAAGAGCACCTGTGGAAGGGAAGCCCTGGGTCCTGCTAAGACTGAACCCCCAGTGAACTAGACTGTTGGGGGAGGCGGCAATGGGGGAGGGTGGGGAGGAACACCCATAAGGAAGGGGGGAGGAGGGGATGTTTGCCCGAAACCGAAAGGGAATAACACTTTCGAAATGTATATAAGAAATATTCAAGTTAATAAAAAAAAGAATAAATAAAATGAGGTTTAGAGGTAAGGACATTCAAAAGTGTTCACGTTCTGGTGATGTCCTTAGAATAGCACTTCCATGACTGGATCCTTTACAAAACAGAAAGTGAAACATCTCTATACGCTATCATTATATGATGCTGCTATGAAAGACCCACTCTAAATTTCACATTGTTTTATGGACCTCAAGCCTCCAACATTGTAAATGGCATTAAATTTTCCTCCTTATAAAGTAACTTTTCTACGGTATTTTTAATGATAACAAATGCTGGGAAACAGACATAGAGAGCTCTAATGACTAGAATCACTACTCTTAAGAAGATGGATGTAATGATACAGAAAAAAATAGCACCTATAAACTGGGAAGAGGTTTTTCTGAAGAATTTGTCCAAGATGCCACTATGAACTTTGGTTTTGTAGAACTGCACTTAACAAATATTTATTGTTTAATCTATCCAATCTATGAAGTTTGTTATAGCAGTGTGAGCTAAGGCACCACCTATCTACCAAACCTTTTATGTTATAAACCTTACTCCTAAGGTATACAGATGTCTCATGGTTTATAAAATGAATGAGCAACTACCTGGGCCAATGGGTTTATATGAAGCCAAGATTCAATATGGAACCTCTTGCTGCGGACAAATCTTTAGATGTTTAATCTGATTTGATCTTGTGGGTTGTATTCTCCTACATATGGAAACTGAGACCAGGAACTATTAAGAAGTCCATTAAGAAGGTGATCTCAGAAAGTAAAAATGTATAATCCTGACTGACATGCAGGGTTATGGTTTCAATAGGAAATGTCTCCAATATGCTCACGTGTCAGCCTGAGTCTTGAAAAATTTAGGAGGTGATACATACTTGGAGAAAGCTCATGTCCTTGGCCCTTCCTATCTTTCTTTTGCTCCCTGATCACAAAGATGGGAAGAAACTTCTCTGTCACATGATCCTGTTGCCATGATGTTCTTCTTAAGTGTACATGGTCCCAAGCCATAGACTAAACTATACACAGTCCTACGTCAATATGAATCCATCCTCTCTCAGGATGGTTACACCAGGCATTTGGTTTCAGAGATGAAACACTAATGAATACACACACACACACACACACACACACACACACACACACACACACACACGCACAGGAGAGAAGGAAATTCTATTGAGGCATCAGATACTCTCACAGAGAACAGTGTCTGAGACATAAAAAAAATGCTTCCATTATTATTCAGAGAGAAACCGTGCATCTATCCACCTTTGGTTTCATTCTTTGTGGTTATAGGTTTTACTTGTAGAAAATTTATGAGAACTAAGTAAAATGATATATTAAGTTAGGGGCCAGAATTCAATTTTCTCCCTCTCCCTCTCCCTCTGCCTCCCTGCCCTTCTCTCTCTTGTGACCTGGAACCTGGGGTATGGTAGAGTTGAACAATTTCCAATCTTGTAGATTTACTCTAACAACAATGCTAGACAAGTCAATCTCTCCACAACCTCATGGAGTAGCACAGTGCCTGTCTTTCCACTTGACAACCTTTATGATAGCTAATACTTCTAACATTTTAGGGAAGCATTAATTTTTTCTCATTCAGGTGACCAAACCATATCATAGTTAATATGATGTTTAGGAAGTTGTATCTGCTGCTCACTTTCACAGAATATTACCCTACTTTCTTTTCCAAGTGTATTACACTTACCTGCTGAAGAGACCACCCTCACTACCAGAGTACATGAACTTAATGGCCACCAGAGTGTGTCCTCTGGAGTCTCGGTGACTGCAAATTAATGGATTTCCAAGGAATTTAGTGCAATACATGCATTTGAAAAGAGATAATTCACTGCCTTGATTAATCTATGGTAGTTATGATTTAGATGTAATAATAATTCTCTGGCTTGTTTACTGTACATTTCTCATGGGTCATCATTTGGATCCAGATGTTAGTTAAATGTCCTATGCATGCACACTTCTCCATAAGTAGTCACTCTAGAAAGCATCCTTGGCACGCATTTCTACTTTCCCTTTCAACCTTCTTTCCTGTGTCAGAAAAGAAGGCAGTTCTTCCTGCAAAGGAGGGGAGTCTATCTGTGGTTTAGAGCAGTGGTTCCCCAACCTTCCTAATGCTGAGACCCTTTAATACAGTTCCTCTGTGTGGTGACCCTATGCTATGAAATTATTCTCATTGCTGCTTTATAACTGTAATTTTTGCTACTGTAATTTTGCTATTGTAATGTTAATATCTGTGTTTTTTCAGATGGTCTTAGGCAACCCCTGTAAAGGGATTATTCTACCTCAAAGGGGTTTCCCCAAGTTGAGAACCTCTACTTTAAAGTGCCTTTCTTAAAGCTCTAAGCCCTTCCATCCTGGTCACCTGGTTTTTCTTTTTGTGTTGGCTCCAATCTCTTTCAAGCAGAGAATATATTCTCTACTGATCATTGTCACCTTGAAGTTGCAGTCTTTTTAAAATCTTGATTCAGGAAAGGTTTCAAAGCAGTCAATGTCACTCTTCTCACTTGTCACCTTCTGCTTATATCACAGTATAATCCCCTTGTAACCAGACTTACAGTTTGATCAAGTTACAAACACTGTTCTTGTAAACATTTCACAAAAATAATAGAGTTTAGTTTTCATCATACATACATCATACATGTCAGTAAATTTCATCTCTTCAATATTCCCTTCAATATTCTCTGCTTTGTTTCATTTCCCATGATAAACCCTGTCTATATAGCTATTCATTTTTGATGTCTTCTGATGGCTTTTATTTATTTCCTTATCAGATACGTGATAGCTTCTTTTATTTTTAATTTCAAGGAACAGTTTTAGACTCTGTGGGTGTTCAATACATTAATTGCCATTAATACATTAAGTCTACAAATTCTAAATATTTCTTTCATTTAAGTTCCAGAGCTGTCCATTTTAATGTTCTTTAGAGCTTGATACAGTGACATAAACTTGACTTCCCAGCTTTGTAGATAGCCAAAAGGACTGCAAATTCAGGCCAATTTGAGACACCTGGTAAGAACCACTCTTCAAACAAACAAACAAAAAAAGATTTAATAAAAGCACTAAGAGAACTTATTACAACTTGAATACAAATTCTACTTTCCTCAAACCTGGTTCTGCTTCAAGACTACACAGAAATCAGGCCCGCATTTAGCTAGTTGTTAAGACAAAAAAAAAAAAAAAAAATGGAAGTCATATTTTTTTTTCTGTCTTGCCACTAAGAGCGAAGAATCATTTAATTTATAACTCTAATGCCAGAATCAGGAAGAACCTGGAAAAACAAAGATAATTAACCAATCTCAGTTCTCGAAGTTTGTTCATCATATTTACGTTTTACATATCTGATTTCCACCCAGAGATTTCTACTTTAGAACTGTTGCTAGTGTCTCTTTATCAAGGTTTAGGACCAAATCTTCCCCTCCATTTCTTCCCTTCCCATGGTTTCCTCACACTGTAGCTATGATATTTCAGTGAAAACTGGATGTATGATATTCAACCTCCTACCCTTCTCATCTCCAAGACATATGTCCCAGAATGCTCTGGGATGGTGTACATTTCCCTAGATTTCTTGTTCACAGGTTACTCTCACATTACCTTCTTTTCCCCCTCACATGAGCTGTGAAACATCCCATAGGTTTCACCTTTATTTTCCTTCTTCCGATTAAAGTTTTATTCTTCTGGTCTTACATTCAGTGTTATCCCCTAAAGATGCGGCTTCTCCCCATAGACAAACTCAGATAGCATCTTGTGGCAATTTGTCCTTCCCCAACATATGACTCAAGGACATTTAGTGCATGTCCAAAACCGATCTTCCAGGCATACCAGAAATCCAGTAATTGAGTCTTCATTTTATCCTCTTATAACTACAGGATACTCATTACTTTCCCACAGTTTAGACACAGAGTAGGCTCACAATGTTCAAAGAATTGAATGAATAAATAAAAAAATTGAATGAATAAATGCTAAACAATAGGATATTTATTACTATTATACCATAACTCATTTTAAGTTGAGAAACCTCAAATAAACATTTAAGAAGAAAATAAAGCTACTATCTTTTCCATCTCCAAACTTCCATGATATAAACAATTATTTTCTAAAACACATCCCTACCATATTAATCTGTGGTCAGAGGTTAAGAGTGCAAAACAAGTAGGGATTTAAGTCTCTGAAGATTAGCTCTGGGTAAAACTTTCTTCCTGGACAATTTGATTGTTTCATGCATTTTGTCATTGCTATGAGAAAGTAACTAAAGGGAGAAAGGCTTTGGCTTATTCTGCCTTAGAATTCCGGAGAGATACAGTTCATCATGGTGGAGAAGACATAACAGAGGTCAGGAAATGTATGTTGGTGGAATCAAGATACTGGGTGGTGACAGTGTATCCAGGAACTACAGTAAGCTATGGGGCCATGCTATGAAGTCTCAAGGCCCATTCCCAGTGATCCATGTCCCCCAATGACACGCCACTTCCTAAAGAGTCTATAGCCTTCCGAAGCCAAACCACTATCTAGAGACTGAGTTCAAATGCCCGAGCCCACGGAGGACATTTCACAACCGTAGCAGCCAACCAGCTTCTTTGAGCTGTAACCGTATCTAAGTAGAGCCTTTCCTTCATTCTTCCTGCTGCCCCCTATCTGATCATTTAGGGCATAGACTTCCTACAAGCATAGGGAAATTCTGCGATCTTGTCTTTGTTAATATGTAGTTCTCCGAATAGACTCCTCAGACTGCTTTCAAATACAAAGCAGTTTCCAGTTCTTCCTACAACTAAGCTCATTTTTTTCATTAAAAACACATTTGTGCATTTGTCTGCGTATGACAGTAAGTTTTGTTTTATTTTTTGCTGAGCTTTATGCTCCTAAACAGTGCCTACCACAATTACACAATTACATTATCATCATCATATTGCAGAGTGCAGCATATATTGGGGTGCTAAATAATTATTAAGTTAGAAGATATTTTGCTGAAATAAGGCCAGGAAACATCACCCTAAGAAGAACAGGCACAGGCCTGTTGCTAAAATAGAAGAACGGCATTGCCCCCAAAGTCAGGAGAGTGACTGACATATGTAGACTCCTAAAGACTTTGTATACGGATAGTAAACTTCCGATGTGCTGCTTGAGGTTTTCCTCTGACACTCTTAAGTAAATTTAAGTCACTGATTGTCCCTTGGTCATGATTTTGGTTTTCAATGAAATTATTTGACAACTCTCAGAATAGATCTTTTTCTATTTGGGACCTCAGAATAATTTCTCCATTTCATTTTCAAAAGTAATATAATATTCAATAGAATGTGTACTATGTGTGGGAAAATTCAGGAGGGACATATATTTTCTACCAACATATTAGTGAGAAAAAGACTTATAAATGTCAGAAAATACTACTCTTCTGAATGTGTAAATTGTATGGAGCTTAAAATGGAATGTTTTTAATAGAAGGGACAATTACATCTCATAGTTTGATGAGGAAAATCAACTTCATTTTGATACATGAAATCTTTGTTAGAGATAATCATACAGAGGCAAAATGGTACTTCATAATATCCTTAGAGACCTGTGTTTAATCAATTTCCAACTTGTATTTCTAGGTCATAGCATGTATTGAATTAGGCAATGGCTATCTCTATGTCCTTGAGTTTTGCTCACCCAACAGTAGTATGCATTCATTCTTATCATTCATGTATCCCTTTACTGATTTAGCATTTATTGAGGGAATTTTGTATAAATCTTATGCTAGGATGCTGATATTAAATGATGTTTAATTTGAGGGTTAACATATGTCAAATAAAATCATTCCTGGATGATTAAATTTTGAAAACTAAATAATATAGTTTTTATCTGATAAAGGTCTGCATAAATATTGCACACCACTGTATCTTCATCTTCATTTTCCAAAAATATAAGAAGTGATATAAGGATTCACAGCTAATAAATAGAAAAGATGTAAAACTGATTCAGATTCCAGTGTTTATAAGTAGTAATCTATTTCCTGACATGCCATGCCATATTCATTTTATGAACAAAACTCTCATTTCATCCTCAATGTAATATGTGCCCTACTCAGTTTGAATTACCTGGTAAACTCTCTCTACAGACTAGAGCACATTTGTGAGCTTCCTCTTATGGTTGTAGAAGGCTGGCTCCTAGCCTATGATCCTTGTGCTATAATCAGAATCAGGTATGAGCAAGATCTACCTTGTTGATTGGATTGTGCTGAGGATTATTTTCCAATGTATGAGCACCATTTTAACCATTTCATGGTTGAAAGGAAGCAAGGCCACACTTACCTAAACATGGGCATCTCTCTGTCTTACAGCATGTTCCCTTATGATCATATCATGTTTCACTTCTTAAGGAAATCATAATCAATGCTCTTTCTTTGTTTTCAATTTTTAAACTATTTTCTGAGTGACAAATTTGTTTGACTGGCTAGTATGGCTTAGTATGTCCCAGATATCTGACTCAGAAGTAGAGAACACAATGTTCTCACTTAGCCTTGCTCTTAGTATAGTTTCATTCCTTCTTTCTAATTTCCCTTCCTCCTTTTGGAGGCTTTTCTTTCATCATTGGATTGTGACTTACAGAACTTAAAACAGTATCCACAACCTGGAGTCACTTCAGTCTCAGAGGAGACACTAGACTAGGACTTCTGAGCAATCCTTGCCCTGCTGAGATTTCAAATACACTTAACATCGTCATAGAAATATGAATCTTGGCAGTCAGAAATCTTGGGTTTGGCACTCATAGCTGCCATAAACTTGTGCACAGAGGACTTGCTCTCTAGTTGATATTTTACTGAGAGGCCCAGAAAGTTTAGAAGATGAGCTGTAGTTGGAAGAAGTCAGGTGATAGCACTGGGTCCTTCAAAGGGTATTGGGGTCCCTCCCTGTTCCTTATGAAGTTATTCTACATTGTGAGCCTCTGCCCTTTCTTTCTGCCTGAGCAAAAGTACAATGCCTTGGGGTTATGATCATAGACATAAAACTCAGCAACTATGATTCAAAGTAAATCTTTTATCACTGCAATAGAAAGCTGAAGACCACAGTGGGCCCTGGACCCACACAAATTTCTCTTATAATTATCTCCCACATTTGCCATCTTTGACCACGTGCTCTTGTAGACATTCTGGCAATATTGTACCTCAGAAGAGGAGAGGGTATCTATGATGCAGCAGGGGTGTGGTTCCTTTGTTATTAGTTTCAGCAACTCAATTTATACTGAGTAAAGTGTGTTTCAGTAGTGGCAGAGAGCATGTAAGAGCTCTGGAAATGTCCTAAGTCAGTACCAGCTTACACTCCAGAAATAGTGCCATGTATAGCAGCTATCAATATAGTATCAAAAATACTCTTACAGATGTACAAGATCAAATGGTATGGGAGCCCTGGGGAGATACATATGTGGAGATGCTACAGTCCATCACTCAAAGACATGCGATCACTTTCCAGATGTACAGGATGTAAGTATGGGAGCCCTGGGGGAGGTTCATATGCGGAGATGCTGCAGTCCATCACTCAAAGACATGTGATCACTTCCCAGAGAGAAAGTATAGCTTGGAAATAATTCCATCCATAATGGTAAATAATTTAAAAGGTTATGGATATATATTTATAGAAATGCATTGCTACATTGATGATTTTCTTCTTATGATGAAAATTTCTTTTGAGACCTTTGTAAATTTTTAAAGGCCTGAGTAAACAACACTTTAAAAAATATGCTTTCTAATGTGTACCCAATTAGTACGGTGCTTGGGGTTCAGATATACCTGGAGTGAAGTACTCAGGAAAACATGTTATATGCTAATGACTCTTAATTATCAAAATGTGACAACTTGTATTTCAATAATAAATGTGTTCACCTTAATTTTTCACCTGATTTAAATGACAAAATGAGCTGAATGCAAAATGCTTCCCTAATTAGAAAAGCAATTGAACAAATATTAACGGTATGCCCTAGAATGACAGTGATGCAGTGATGTTATTGTCAACATCAGCATATCCAATGGAGTCATTTTGACCCCACTTTTTGTAATCTCATTAAGACAAATACAGAAAAACAATCTGAGAATTCAATTATTTGGTCAACAAAAATCAAATGCACATATTTCTGTATAGAAGTCTGTTATTTCTATTTCTGAGAGATGACATGAGCTAATTATTAGGGAAATATTTTATGAAGAATAAATAGCCTATTGCTTAGAAAATAAGAAAACGGAGAAGGTAAAACACATCTAGTGAGAATGGAGGAGATAACACAAAAGATTAAAATCAAAACCTTGATAAATTGTTTTTAAATTTTTATGTTTAAACTGATCGCAGAAATTTTGAGACTTATTTAAAAAAATAAAAGGACGATCCCTCCTCAAACTAAACAATTATGTGTATTTTAAAGGAACAATCCTGCTTTGCCTCCTAGAAGAACACAAAACAAAGGTATGGACAGCTTTGTGTATCTGTAGTACAGACATATGAGCAAAGGGAATAGTAACATTTAACTTGAATTGATGTTAATATTGAAATTCTATAAGGAATAAATGGCAGCAGATAAGGAGAGTGCTGGGTATGGCTCAGGAGAAAATTTGGAGAAGATTTAAGAGAACACCCATAGGAGACAGTATCCAAAGGAAGAAGTCCGATTCAGAGTGAGAGTCTGGTCAAGGACAGACAACTGGTCTCCAAGACCTTAAGGAGTATCAGTGCTTACTATATACACATTTAATGGGGTAGCACCTACAGATTAGAAGTGCATCAGACCTTACTTATTCTAGAAAAGATTATGCAACTTCAACCTGTTCTTTCTTTAAGTCCTTGCTATGGGGACCTTCAGTATCCTTTGAGGAAACATCTCTCCAGTAAAGAATTACTATGGGGATGTTAAGTGGGGAGGACTTGAAGCCTCCTTCCAACAGTGTGTACCAGTGGATAACTACACAGAAGAAATGGACAAAGGTACTGTAATTTGTTTGAGGTCAATAGAAAAAAGTAAGTGCTGGTCCAAGGACTAGAAAACAGAGCCAGGATATGACCACACCTCTCAGCTGAAGAGAAGCATTGAACAGGCAACTTCATTAAACATAACAGAAACATGGAATATTATAATTCATAAACTGGATGTGAAAAGATCAGTGAGGGCAAAGTGAGTACTTTTAAAATACTATAGTTTAAAATTATGGAAAATAACCTAACACCAGTCAGAATCGCTAAGATTAAAAAACTCAGGTGATGGCTGATGCTGGCGAGGATGTGGAGAAAGAGGAACACTCCTCCATTGTTGGGATTGCAAACTGGTACAACCACTCTGGAAATCAGTCTGGAGGTTCCTCAGAAAATTGGAAATTCCACTACCTGAGGACCCAGCTATACCTCTCTTGGTCATATAGCCAAAAGATGCCCCAACATATAACAAAGACACATGCTCCACTATGTTCATAGAAGCCTTAATTATAATAACCAGAAGCTGGAAAGAACCCAGATGCCCTTCAACGGAGGAATGGATTAAAAAAATGTGGTACATCTACACAATGGAATACTACTCAGCTATCAAAAACAATGACTTCATGAAATTCATAGGCACATGGAATGAACTAGAAAATATCATCCTGAGAGAGGTTACTCAATCACAGAAAAACACACTTGTATGAACTCATTGATAAGTGGATATTAGTCAAAAGCTCAAATTAGCCAAGAGGTAAATCCACAGACTGCAGGAAGCCCAAGAAGAAGGATGACCAAAATGCAGATCTCTACTCTTTCAAAAGGGGGAAATATCCAGAGGGGGATAGGAAGCAAAGTTTAGAATAGCGAATTTAGAATGGCCATCAAGAGCCTGACACATGTGGGTCTATATATATATATATATATGGAGAGTATATATATATGGATATATATATAGTTATTACACTAGCAAAAACTAGATAAGATTGATGAAAGCTAGAAATGCATGCTGAAAGGAATGGATATAGATCTCTCCTGAGAGACACATCCAGAGAGCATATCCAATAACAGAGGTTAATGTTAGCAAAACCACTGAACTGAGAATAGGACCCACTGAGAATAGGGGAATTAGAGAAAAGTATTGAAAGAGTTGGAAGGAGCTTGCAACCGCACTAAAATGACAATGCCAACCAACCAGAGCTTCCAGGTACTCAGCCACACCGAAAGACTATACATGAACTGACCCAGGGCTCCAATTGCTATGTAGCAGAGAATAACCTTGTTGGGGGCACCAGTGGAAGGGAAAGTCCTGGTCTTGGTTAAGGTTGGAACCCAGCAGGGGGAGCATGGGGGGGGAAAATATGGGGATGTATAGGGGGGAATACCTGTATGGGGGGGAATGGGGCCATAGACAGAAAAAACCGGAAAGGGGAATAATCTTTTGAAATGTAAGTAGAAGAATTATATTTAATAAAAAAAATTTAAAAAACCAAGAAAAAAATATGGAAAATAGGACATGAGGGCAGGAGGATTAGTAAAATGAAGACTAGACCTAATTAGCTTGGGAATGCCTATGTGCAGATGGACATAAGCATATCATGTATGATAACCCTTCTGTCAAGGAGAGTACCAAGAGACAAATGAAAGGTTCTAAGTGCCTAGATGGAAAGTTCAGCATCCGATCCAGGATCTAAACTGATTTCTAGAATGGTTTCATTCCACCAGCATGTCCCTCAAAAATGTTTTCTTTTTAATTGGATATTGTTCAAATCATTCTCCTCCTGGAATAAAAAATAACATAAATTTCTTTATTTCACTTAATTATTTTTATGCCCAAATTATGTTAGACTTGACAATTATTTTACAACATAAGCCAATTTTTTGAGAAGGGTCAATTAAATTCAGTCATCAGTTAATTTAAAATATCAATGAAGTGAAAATTCTATATTTTGGGGTAACACTTAAACATAAAATACTTTTTTTAATGTGTACTTAACTTCATTGCAACAAGAAATTATTCCTTAGTCTAAGAACCACATATTTGATCATTTTTTTTCTTTTATGGATAACAACTATAAAGGGAAATGCTGGTTTACTAGTTTTGGTAACTCTTAATGTAACAAATATATATTCCTTTTTCTTATATGACACTGAAATAAATAAGCTACCTCTCCAGAGAACTATGAGAACCGTGATGTTGCAGGCGCTTAAGTTTTTTGAACAGCTCTTATACATATTCACAGCTGCTTTAGCTGTAATGCACCTGCCCTAAATGACCAAGAAAATTCAGCACAACCGAGGAGAAACAAAAAATCCCCAAGAAACCAACAGAAGGGAAATTGACAAACCCTAATACATAATGTATATATCACAGGATCCCAAGTATTATTAGACATCTGAATATAGCGCCTAGTTTATCCTTGGATTTCACTGAAATAAAAATTTAAAACCCACACACCGTCTGCAGAGACATGAGCTTACTATGCACAGAAATGCCCAAGGGGATTTATGGCAGAAGGATGATGATGGCCAGAGACTTATTGTCTAGACTATCAGTCATTAATTGGGACTTGGCTTCACCAACCCTTTTCACCCTGCTCGGTTTTAATCAGATCTGGTAAGTCTTATCTTTATGTATTTCAGCTGCATAGCACAGGGAAAACAAAGGGCATTCTAACACTCAGTATTTTCCCCAAGTATAAATACTTATTTAATTTGCACCTATTTACATCTTCCATAATGTAAAGTGTTAGATTTTGTTTCCAAGCATACCTTTAACGCTTACAGGGTACATAGCATTTTTTTTTGAAACTACACAGACTCTGCCTTTACATTTTCCATGTGACTGTGTGTTTTCTTCATCAGTTTTCACGGAGAAGCTAAACCCGATGCTCATTCTAACCCAGTCATATGCAAAGCATTAAAGCTGAGTTAATTTCCAATTTATTTCTGTGAATGTTGAAAATGAAGTTGCCCATATTTCACATCTGAGAAATAACTGAGTATATGCATTTGTAAGGATGCTTGTCATCTCATGGAGATGCTCTTAGTCATTTAAAATTATTTCTATTTATAAAAACCACAGGTTTCTCAAAGTTTAATATAGCCTTTCCTTTATTTTGTGTGATTAAAATCAAAATTATGGAGCATGTGAGAAAACCCAAAGGAGCAGGAATAAATGACAATTTCTGCATGAAACTGCCTTCACATCCTTCTTACCTCAAGTCTATAACCATTTTAGAGATGAGTCAGCATTGCCATAAGAAGTTGTACACTGTCCACAAAGCTTCTATCACTTTCCACACAACCAAAAGACACTAAATGCTCAAACTCTAAGTGAGCAAAATCAATTATGCCAGCAAAAATATTATGTCTTAGAATGAATATAAAAAGTTATATGGTGTCATTCAACCATATGACACCAAAATATTGCCCAATGAAATTCAAACCCATTCCCATACCAATGAATATACACAACTTTTACAAGTAGTTTTATTTTTAACAATTGTCAAAAAAATAAACTGCAACAGCTTAAAGCCCATTGCTGAACCGACAACATGTCACATAACCATACACTTGAATAGTATTCGGCAATAAACAGGAACAGGCCTAGACTTGTGGGAATGGACTCCATGGAGAGTATATTTTAGCAATCTCAAGACTACAGTTTCAGCAAGAAACTATATCCAAGATACATACACACACACACACACACACACAAACACACACACACACACACACACACACACACACACACACACACACACACACACACACACACACACACAGCCCCAGAAATTCCTCTTGCAAGATCCATGCTCACCATGCCACAACATATGCTTCGACTGGAGCATGAGAATCATTGAAGTTGTTACATTTCCTCAAAACTTCTCCAGCTTCTATCCATTGCCAACAGCTACTTAACAAAAGATGAGGCCTAGTGATTGCATACCTTTATCTATGTAGGGATTTTGGTTGGCTATATGCTCTGTAGGTAATTAGAAGCCTGTGTAAGTTCATAGTCACATCGTGAGCTTCCAAAGACAAACATTTGACAGCAGTCTCCAACACTTTGACTCTACATTATTTTTTGCTTCCAATCTGAGATGTTTTCTGAGTCTTAACTGAACTTATTAGGTTATCAGAACAGGAAGAAGTAAGAAGGAGAAGGAAGAAAAGGAGATCAAGAAGGGGAGGGGAAGAAAGGGGGAAGAAGAGAAGAGACTATGACATGACATTGGGGGAGACATGTTGGAGGAGATATGATCATATTTCATTGCCTACACATATGAAATTCTGAAAAATCCCTTCCTGTTCCTAGAAGCCCCAAATAGAAGAATGTATCTTGTATGATCCAGCTGGTTTCCTCTGGACTGGAGAAGGCACGAGGATGGGAAAAATGACACAAATGCAAGGGGACTTCTCTTTGATGTTATGTAAATGTTCTATAATAAGTATGTGGTGTTATCTGATAAATTATGCATTTAAAACATGCAAATCTGTTGCTGGCAAGGTGACACCATAGAAAAGTGTCTGTGAACAACCTGAGTTGGATTCCCTGAACTCACATTAGAAGGAGAGATTCAAACCAACTCTCTGAAATTGTCCCTGTGATTTAGACAGGAATTATGGGATATGTACATGTACATACAGTCATATAAAGAGGAACAAGTGAATAAATAAGTTCAAATCTGAATTTTAAGGAGATAGAACATGTTATTTTGCTGTGAAAAATCACATGAATAGTTCGTGAATAAAACAATGGTAACATCCATGAGTTTCATAACCTTACACAAGACATATCACAGAACATAGAAGTCTGAAAACTTCTTTTAATCTGATTGAGCCATTCTGTTGGGAGTCTTGACTGACTTGGATTTGAGTTTCGTGCAGGATGATAAATATGGATCTGTTTGGTATTTTTACATGTAGACAACTGGGTAAAAACAGCAATGTTTGTTGAAGAGGTTTTCATTTTTCCATTGCATGATTTTTGGCTTCTTTCAAAAGTGTCCATGTGTCTGTGCTTATTGCTTGGTCTTTGATTCATTCCATTGGATCAACCTGTCTGTTTCTTAGAACAGTACTGTGCAGTTTATAATTACTGTTTTCTGGAATACAGCTTGATGTTAGTGCATGGTGATTCCTTTAGAACGCCTTTGTTGTTCAGATTATTTTCACTATCCTTAGATTTTTGTCTTTCTATATGAAGTTGAGAATTGCTGTATCAAAGTCAGTGTAAAGTTGTGTTGGAATTTTAGTAGTAATTGCATTGAATCTGAAGATTTCTTTGGTAGAAATGGCCATTTTCACTATGTTAATCCAACTAATTCATGAGCATGAGATCTTTTTCATCTTCTTGAGGTCTTTTTTTTAATTTTTTTTCTTCAGAGACTTCAGTTCTTATTGTACAGATCTGTTATTTACTTGGTTAGAGTTATACCAACTCATATTTATGGCTGGCTGTGAAGGATGTTGTTTCCTAATTTCTGTCCTAGTCAGTTTATCATATGTGAAAAATTGAGCTACTGATTTCTTTTTTGAGTCCAGTTTATATCCAGCTACTTTGCTAAAGTTCTTTATCTGTTGTAAGAACTCTGTGGTAGAATTTGGGGTTGTTATGTATACTATTATATCGTCTACAAATAGTGATTGTTTTGGCTTCTTTCCTTTCAATTTATATCCCTTGATCCACGATGTTTTCATGGTTCTTCAGCTAGAACTTCAAATACTATGTTGAATAAATAGGGAGAGAGGGCACCCTTGTCTTTATACCTGATTTTAGTTGGATTGCTTAAAAGTTTCTTTTCATTTAATTTGGCATTGGCTATTGATTTGTTGTATATTGCCTCATTAAATTTAATCTTTTCATTGCATATCAATGATCCCTCATAAATACATTTTGGAGTAGGTGAAAATTTTGTGGAGGTAGATGTCACTGGAGATGGGCTTAGAGGTTTCAAGAGCCATACCAGGCCCAGTCTATTGGTCTCTGTCTCTGTCCCTGTCCCCTCCTCCTTCCCTGCCCATTTCTTGTCAATACTCAGCTACTTTTACTGATATCAGCTCCCTCTACCACCACAGGCTCTCTGCCAGGAGGATAATGGTTAAAATGGTCTTTTCAAATGTTGCCTTGTCATGCTGTCCTTCAGAGTAATAAAGAGTGATTGAGACAAAACCAGACCATACAGGTTGGGGGTGTCCATTGGCTATTGTATCGATGTTTTAAAAATATCTCAGACATTTTTAGATGTATATTATTACTTTGTTGCTTGTTGACTGAATAAATATTTAATTTACTAAATATGGTTGAAAAGGAAATTAATATAAATCTTACAGCAACCCGTCAAAATATTAAATACATGCTATATTATAGTTCAAGGAAATAGAACATAGGCTATGAGAAAAAAAAGTTGTTAAATAAAAAAGGAGATTTTGAGGAGGACTGTGAAATACCAAAATATATAGGAAGGCCTGGCTCCATTAGTGTGGTACTATCTAGCTTGATATGGTTGTCAGCTGAGAAAGTAAATTTTAAGTTGACAGTATAGGGTTAGTGATTAAAAAATAAACGATTAAACCAAGTATTTATTGATTTCTTTTACATAATATAAAACATTGCCTTGTAACTAATTTTATCTTAGCTCTGATGGTTTATTCAAAGAAAGTTCTATTAAATCTTTCCACAACATTCATATCCTCTCACAATAACGTGCTATATACCAAGGTGCCCTTGGTGACTCTTGATGAACACCTGTGATTTTTCTAGTTACCTTCCAGTCTACAGAAGTCATTATGAGACATGAACTCACCTGGACTTCCTTTTTAAAGACATTTCCTCCCCTTACTATAGCATTATCGTTTTGAAATATTCATAGTCCAAAAATTATTAGGTGACTCTACCAGAAGATTAATTTTTTTGATTCCCTCGGTACGTGGGTGTTTATCTTCTTCAATATTAATTAATACATACTTGCTACAGGCATTTCAATATGAGTTTTATTGGTAGGTCTATTAAAATACTATCAAATTGAGATTGATGTATTATGTGGACAAAAACCATGATTTGGAGCTAGGCAACTTCAATTTAAATAATAGCTTTTCCATTTACTAGCTTTATGGTCTTGGCTGAATTACAAACATTCATGGAGATTCAGTTTCTTCAGGCATAAAATATAAGTATATTTATATTCCCAGTGGTAGCAGGTAATATAATCATGGAAATCTCTTTTAATTGCTATCACATATATGTTTTTAACATCAAATGAACTCTTAAAGGACATTTTCAGGGATGTTTACTTCGAAATCTCAGCCCGGTTAGGGTTTTAGAGCATTTGAAATATGCTTGTTCCTTCTATATTTTCTGTATGTTTTCAGATCTCCTCTTTTTGATCTTATTTTTTTTTTATGTTCACATACTTAAAAACTACTCTTCCAAAGAAAAAATAAAACTTATAGGTTTTGTGAAGTTGTTTATTTGGTGGCCCTGAATATCAAATCTGGACTTTCTTTACACCATCCCTCTAAGCAACACCTCAGCCCAACAATTAAATCTTCAAAGAAAATAAAAAACTAAGGAGCACAGACGGTATTGATCCTCTAAATTGTTACTTAAAATACACAAACAAGTCACTTAGGACATGATATCAAACATTCTGGAGCTGAATTAAGTTTTGTAGATGTAATCCTTATTATTTTAACTCTTTACTTTGTGGTCAAACATTTAACCCTTTGACGCCTTTCATATTAGCTTCATTTCCAAAATAATTACATTTAAGTTGATGAGCCAAGAATATAGACATGTTTTCTAGTTTGCTTCTGCTGCTGCAATAAACATCAGAATCAATAGCAACTTGGGAATAAAGAACTTACATCATCTTACCGGTTAGAGTCTACCACTGAGGGAACTCAGAGAGAGAATATGAAACAGAAACTATGGAGGAACACTGCTCACTGGCTTGCTCACCTGATTTGCATAAATTGCTTATATATATATATATATATATATATATATATATATATATATATATATATATATTTGCCAGCCCACTTACACAGGGATGGTACCACCCATAGTTTCCTGGTCCCACTCATATTAATCTTTATTCATGACAGGCTCTCACAGACTTGGCTATAGGTCCATCTAATGGGGACAGTTCTTTAACTCAGGTCAGTAGTAATACCTCTGTATTGGTAGGGTGATATTCTTAAGTTTTCCTACATAGTTCATAATAATCTCTCAGCAACTATGCAACATGCTCTTCTATATCATATCTATTGATAGATTATAAATGTTAAAGTTTACTTTAAAATGCAGTCGAAATTTACAACAACAAAAGCGCCAAAACATTTCTAAGAGGTGCTCTATGTAAAGTATTTCAATAAATATAGTTCCTTGATTCTATTGAGTTCCCTGGATGTGCAATGGATCCCAGTATTCAGAAACATTCAACAGTGACTTTTATTTTAACTTTTTGTCTCCTTGCTTTCAATAAAGCTAAGGATCAATTAATTTTGCTTTGCAGAGACTGTACAATTTTAATAGGTCCTATGATATTTTTTAAATAAGCATCTTTCCTATCATAACTGTTCCTTGTATTTGTTTTCCTCACTCTTATTTAACAGACTGTAATATATAATATATTAATGTTTTAAGTTTGTAGGGGTTGGGGGATTTTGCTGGCTGTCTAGAATCCAAGGTCAAGGGGCCCTCCAAAAAAAAAAAAAAAAAAAAAAAAAAAAGACCCTGGCTGTGAGAATAAGTGCGCTTGCTCCTTGCGTCTGTTCTTAGGATTCTTTTCCTCCTGTTGGGTTGCCATGAATGAGTTCAATATTATAGTTTCTGCTTCATCTGATTATATTTTTTCATGTTTGGTTATCATTACGGATCCTGGGCTTTTTGTAATGAGATACCTAAAGGGAATGAATTGGAGGGGAGGGAAAGTGGGAAAAATTGGGAGGAGTAGGAGGGGAAACTATAATCAGGATGCATTATATTGAAAAAGAATATTTTCGATAAAAGGAAAAAATGAAAAAAAAGTATTTTCTAGTTTTATGAATAGTTATTTTTCCAATTAAATTGCATATTAATAGTTTGTTCAGTCACTGAGGACAGGGAAATGAGTTTAGACTGAGAAAGCAGAATGGACTTATCCCTGCTCACTATGAATGATTTCTAGTCAGTTGACTTCATTCTATTTAAAAACTGGGATAAATAAGAGTATGCCTTGTGGGTTAATTCTAAAAGTTAAAATAAAATCGTTAGTGTTTTTCATTCTTTAACCATGTGCAGAATAAAGCAGAATAAAATTGTTAATTCCTTTGCCTCTGTGTTTTAGCCTTTGGTGTTCAAATGGTTCCAAATCACCAGCACATCTCTTGCATGTCTATACTTTATAAAGCACTCTGAATAAATAATATTTTGAATTGTTAATCAATTGTAATTTTCATTCCCAGCCTCCTCTAATGGTTTCTCTGCTTTAAATAACAATCAGCTAAGAGAGAAACTGGAGAGAGCAAAGTAATTGATCATTGACTTAGTGTTCAAAGTCCCTTTGTTTTAAAGTAGATGAAAAATATTTACTTGTATTTTACTTCAAGCTCAAAGTCAGCATTGTGCAAGGCCTGAATCAGAGGACCTAGGATGGGGAGCAAGATAGACAACATAAATTGGAGATAAATTTAGGGAACCAGCTCAAGGCAGAATTTGCTCTGTCTCCAAACAAATTCCATGGCCTAAGGCAGTCCCTTGAGCTATGGCTCTATCAAGCCCCAGAGAAAGCACTAACCAGACTGAAACGCAGTTGCACTGACTCAAGATAATCTCTCGGATTCTCAAACTCAGTGTGGCACCTGGAGGAATCCAGGAATCACATAATGTGCTACCTGACTTTAGAGGTGGGATTCTTCTAACCCGCTTTGCATGCTAGAGCTTTCTGTGTATACTGTGTAGTGGTAAGTTACGGTAAGATGTGGCTTAGAAAGCCGTATACCTGATGAGGTATAATGGATAGAAGTGAGAAGGAAATGGTGAGAATTGTGCAGATGAACAATTAAAATGAATCTATCCACACTAAATATGACCAATGACATGCCAAACCCAAACCTATATTCCTCACCAGGTTTAGAAACTAAAATTAAATACAGAGAGTAGATACTTAAGTCAGTGGTGTCAATTATTTGACCTTTAATGGGATGAAAGATTATAATTGAAATATGACCTAATTACATGAAAATAAACATAAAAACATCTATCTAGCACTTGTCTAATATCTATTTCGCCTCCTATAATCTACATATTGCCATGATATTATGATAGACAGAAATTCTAAGGCCTTTGAGGGTATTAAGAAACTACATATATCTTTTAAGATTGGTATTGGAAATGGAGACTGAGTTAGGTCAAAGGCAGCAGTTAGGATGACCTTACAGTTCAGCATTCTTCCAAACTCTCTCTTGTTCTTTCTCATCTCAGTGACAATAACTTAGCCACTTTGCTACTTGCTCTCAAATTTAATTTGGTTCCAGAACAGCAAATTCTTAGCGACAATGTTCCCTACACTTGATGCTATTCCGCACACTGTCTATGCTTCAGACATGCAGAACAGATTTGTGACACATTTGGTGCTTTCTATATCAGTGATTCCAAATTTCAGGAAAATGTCTAAAAACATAAGAAGAGCTGCAAATGGAGGGAGAAAAGGAGGCTCCGTGCCCATACAGGATTAATAGCTGTACAGAAGGCAGAAGCCCAGTCCAATTCTGGGCAGGATTCCCAAGAAAGGAGTTCTTTTAGCAATAGTAACAAAGGAAATCTCATCAAATTGGATTTCACACAGGTATAGGGCTGTGATTCAGCTGAAGCAAACAACAGGGAAATCATTTTTTTTCTTCTTCAACTAATGGAACGATTTCTCCCTTTATGGTCTTACTTGTCTTTTTGCTTTCAAAGGCTAAATGGAAATAGAAAGGGGAACTTGTGTATCTTCTATGTGCAAGGAAAGAGAACGTTGTACTCAGGGAGATGGAAAGAAACACCCAGCCAGCATCTCAATGGGCTTAATCTAGGATAACGAAGGGATTCTGTGATGGCAATGTGTTCAACTGTGGGGCAAGAGTCTGTTCTGAAGTCTTCTTGGAACACCGAAAGCCACTACTCAGCTCAGCTCACATGCTGGCAAGAGGGACTATTTTGAGAGTGAATTCAAGCATATCTAAAAGATGAGGAATCCCCCACCCACACTTTCTGCTCAGTAGTAATATAAACAGTACTAGAATTAAGGGTTAGAATTTTAGGTAAGAAGAAACAAAAACAAACAGAAGGTTTATTCTGTGTCTGCTCCTGTACAATAAATTGGGATATCTAATTGATAGGCAATGTGTCATAGTTTTTCCATAAGCATCAGCTAGCCTTTTTAAATCTAAATCTATAAATAAGATCTCTTTTTCTTTTACTTTCTTTGGCTAATGATATGAGCATGTTGCAATGAATGCCTGATAACTTGATGTGGCCCAGACACACCCTCAACGAACTTCCTTCTCCTGATGCCATCAGATCAGAGCCACTTTCATGGGTGCAACCATCCTCCCCTCTGAAACACAGCACATATATGGGAAAAAAAGAGCTTATGTTCCAAAGAGTTTTGCCATCCAACCTAGACTTTCCAAGTTTCTGAAGGAATACTAAGACAAAAGTTATTCATTTTAAACAAAGCCCTCAGTATTGTTTTCTAGTTTGCCAGTCAATACACAGATTAGAACTCAAAGATCACCTTCCGTGGGACTGACATTATTTTTCTTTCATGTGTACGTGTTATTTAAGATTTTCAAGGAACCAAATGAAGTAACATGATCTCAACATGCAAATGCTATATTTTTATAATATTTAATTAGATGTTTTGCTTTTGATATCAAACTCTTTATTCAACATAAAAATTATCTATCCATCAGCATGGATCATCCCCGAATGGTCACGCTTGAAATCATGACAGAAGCCTTATACCTTTGAGGACTTACTATGTGCCAAGATGGCAACATTAAATATTTAACTATATTACTTCAATTAAAACCTCTTTACAGTCCCACAAAACAAAAAACTATTGGGGCTTCACCACTTACACAGGTAGAAATTTCTAATATAAGGAAGCTTAAGGGGGTTTTCCAAAATTAAGCAGCTTTTGGCATTACAAAGATCTTCTAATGAAACAATCAAAACGAAACAAACTCTATAACCCTATGAGGTTATACTCTTATACTCTCCTAACCTTATGTGTTACATTATATATAACAATAAAGAGAAAATAAAAGCTTGATATCCAGTTGCTGGTTTATCTCCTTTGGTTTAGTCTAAACTGACACCAGTTCCACCATTTCCAATTTAGCTCTTGCAACGTTTCACTACCTTTTTGTTTTGTCCACTATGATGGCTCCACAGAGCTCGCCTCGGAACTGCATCTCCAGCTTTCCTTCTCTTCTCCCCTCATTACTTAGTGCATGTTCTACTAGACCACACCTATATTTAATATACCTCAGTATAAATTTAAAGTAGTTGCAATCAGAGAAAATTGCCAATATTTTGTGCTTATATGTAACAGTTAGCTTCTGGTAGGTTTCATAGTTTACTTAAAAAAAAAAGGAAAACTCAAAAAAATTATCTCCAGATTAAAGTATTTATGTGTATTGGATAAAATAATTTCATATATAATATTTCCATGAACTATCAATAAATTTATATTGGTTCAACAACCTCGAATGATAAAAAGGGGATCAAATATCAATACATAGATCAACAATATTTAATAAAATGTTGACCAATCTAATAGGAGGAATTTGAATCAAAAAGCTAAAACCAAAGCCTAAATAAATCTAAATCCAAAGATTTCTGAGCTCCAATTGAAAAACAGATCAACAGTTAGTAAATTGGATTTTTAACGCCTGGGAATAAATAGGATACCAAAGAAAACTTCTGTTGATGCTATTTTGAGAGGCTGCTAATGAGTGGCAAAAAATATTATACATCCAATTTTATATTCCTTGAGTGAATAAGCTATACTAGAACTTTTAAATGGACAGGCAAGTTGTCCAATAATCATGTTTAATAAATACAATACTTTTCTTAAGAACAGCTATGTAACCAAATGTCTTAAAATATATCCCATATGCAATTATTAGCCCTATCCGAGTTGCTTAGAACTATGGCGACAGCAAGAAGAGACTCCAGAGTTTCAGTGAGGATCAAGTCTCTTCAAGCAGAGAAAGATAAGTCTGAGGAAGCTTCACTTTTTTCTCTTCCTCTTCCTTTACCACAGCGGAGGCAGACTCCTCAGGAACCCAGTGAGCCAGAAACAAGGGTCCCCGACCCCTTCATGGGGACTCATAAAAGCCTGCCTATATAAAACAAGTAAGATTTTAAAGATTCTGAAAGAGAATTTTACAGACCACATAAGCTTCTCATGCCATCATCCCGTGAGCACATGCGCTGAGAATTCAAAACCTATTAGGAGTTTATGTCACAAGCCCTTTCTCTGCTCTGGTTTTCTTTGGTTTGTTTATATGTTTATTTGTAAATCCACATATTTAAGAAATACACTAAATTTTGGCCGGCCGGGGCAGTGATCTACTTTTACAATAATGATATGATCCTATGTTATGGTTTCTGCTAGAGGTAGTAAAGAGCATGAATCTTCAGGACACCTTTTCCTCACTTTATGTCTTCCATTATGCATCATCTTTTGCAAATTTATTGCTTTTTCTATTAGCCTTTCCATTTCTATTCCATATTTGGATGATCATTCCCTAGAAGTTTCCTACTCTAACTTATAATTCACTGTTGGATACTACTTTCGATTAATACTACCAGAAAACTGTTCTGTGACCCAGAGAGCTTGTTCAAAAACAACATGCCCATTCCTAAAAAAAATCAACATCTAATATCATGTGATTTTCTTCTCTTTCTTAGAGTATTTGTTTTACTTGCATAGATATTTAAACCACAATTAATTTTCTTATGTTTTATTACTTGTGCGGTACCATGTGTTTCAATGATAATAGAAATACTACTATAAGCTAAAATAAGAAAACTAGCAAATATTCTCCCATACTTTAGAAACAATATTATAATTTTCATCATTTACCTATAATTACTTTATCCCGGGTCATTGAACTAGATGGTACTCCAGTGAATATTTTAGAGATGAAAGCTGAAGTTCAGAGATTTAAGATGTGTGCATGATTTCAAAAGAGGCAGTTTGTAATAAAGAACTGTTAAGTTTATATAGAGATTGGCTTCTTATACCAAAGTTTCTGATGTGTTGAAGTAAGATATGGTATATATGGGGGTATTTTAAAAACTCTCCCTAAGTGATTCTACTAAGCTAACTTAAGCACACTGCTCTACAGATTAGCCTACGAAGCATTATGCCATACGTGAGTAAATGGAAAAGCTAATACATTAAACACATTATATTTTCTTTTGCATTATTAAGATTTATGCTGAAGAAACTTCTATGAAATCCAATTTTATTACTTAATTGTCTACTCAGAAGATTATAAGGTCAATTCTATCAAAACTTATGTGGTGTCTTGACCAGACCACATGTCAAAGAGAAATTGCTATTCCACAACCAAAAAAAAAAAAAAAAAAAAAAAAAAAAAAAAAAAAAAAAAAAAAAAAAAAAAAAAAAAAAAAAAAAAAAAAAAAAACAAAAAAAAAAAAAACCCGGTCGAAAGAAAAAAGGAGGGGAGGCGCAACCCGGAGGGAAAAAAGAAGAAAAAAAGGACAAAACCCCCAGGCCGCGGGGGGTCGGGAACCCCAACCAAAAAAAAAAAAAAAAAAAAAAAAAAAAAAACAAAAAACAAACAAAAAAAACCAAAAAAACCCCAAAACCCCCCAAAAACAACAAAAACCAAAAAGCAAACAAACAAAAAACAGCAAATGGTTTCTCTAAGTGATGAGGCAGCCTACTTCACCCAGCTATGTGGAAAGAGCCCATTTATGAAATTCATAGGCAAATGGATGGAACTGGAAAATATCATCCTAAGTGAGGTAACCCAATCACAGAAAAACACACATGGTATGCACTCATTGATAAGTGGATATTAGCCCAAATGCTTGAATTACCCTAAATGCACAGAACACATGAAACTCAAGAAGGATGACCAAAATGCAAATGCTTCACTCCTTCTTTAAAAGGGGAACAAGAATACCCTTGGGAGGAATAGGGAGGCAAAGTTTAGAACAGAGGCAGAAGGAACACCCATTCAGACCCTGCCCCACACGTGGCCCATACATATACAGCCACCCAATTAGATAAAATGGATTAAGCAAAGAAGTGCAGGCCGACAGGAACCGGATGTAGATCTCTCCTGAGAGACACAGCCAGAATATGGCAAATACATAGGCAAATGCCAGCAGCAAACCACTGAAATGTGAATGGGACCCCGTTGAAGGAATCAGAGAAAGGACTGAAAGAGCTTGAATGGGCTTGAGATCCCATATGAACAACAATGCCAACCAACCAGAGCTTCCAGGGACTAAACCACTACCCAAAGACTATACATAGACTGACCCTGGGCTCCAACCTCATAGGTAGCAATGAATAGCCTAGAAAGAGCACCAGTGGAAGGGGAAGCCCTTGGTCCTGCTAAGACTGAACCTCAGTGAACGTGATTGTTGGGAGGAGGGCGGTAATGGGTGGGGATGGGGATGAGAACACCCATAGAAAAGGGGAGGTAAAGGGGCTAGGGGGATGTTGGCCTGGAAACCGGGAAAGGGAATAACAATTGAAATGTAAATAAGAAATACCCAATTTAATAAAGATGGAGGAAAAAAAATAAAGTACAGAATAATTCACACTAAAAAAAAAAGAAAGAAAAAAGAAAAAAGAAAAAGAAAAAATTGACCAAATGGGCCTTTTGTTCTATTTCTTTGTTTAATGTGCTACAGGTTCTCAGCCTGTTAACCTAATCTATTGCCTCCACTTGGTTCCCCTGTGTTGTGACTGGGACCCATTTTATTCTAAGAAA